>NW_028281020.1:917500-1127500 GCF_059751285.1 Brachycentrus maculatus | reverse complement strand
CATTAAATAATCAATATAATAAACATTTAAATAATCACTAAGATAAAAAGGTGATGTGCAGCATGCAATTTGTATATCACATTGAAAAAAGGGATGATTCTTCAGCATCAATAACAAGTTCGCGTTTTCTATAATTGTTTGTATGATATTTCGAATTACGGCTCATAAACTACACATCTTCATCTCATTCTTCTTTTTCTTATGTTATATTATACATATTACATTATATTAAAAAACAGGTCTAGAGATCTGTTTTTTATTTATTTTATAAAGTGACTCTTTCTGTGACGTTGACTCCCAGATATCTTTTCATCTCTTTGATGGTCTTCCGGGATGGCGACGACCCGGTTCATCTTGTTAACCGCAAAGTATGGGATCCTTGATTCATCCATTTTGTTGACATGCTTCCCCAAAATATAATTTTTTCTTTATTCATAAAATATTATAACACAAATGTACAATATAATTCTAAAATATTTCGTGCGAAGTTACCAAACATTCTTTGCAGCACGGCAATGTTTTAGTATCTAGGATGCACAGGTATTTCAGTTTATTGTCGATTTTTTTTCCGAATGAGATTCTAGCATCAAAGGGAGTCGTTCGCTGTGTAATGAAATTTTATTGGGCTTGAATTTCGGTAGTAGGTATTAATTTCACAGAGATATATATTTGAGAAATGTCGTATATTGGGCTATAAGACGATTATTCTATTTTATTTGATTACACCGTCTTTGTTTTCAAACTTCAGAGAAGAAGTCATTTTGAAAAGTGACATTCCCGTCCTATGACGTGTAAAAAATGTTGAATTAAAACTTTCATAGTAATTTTATATAAATATTTTAGAAATAGCATACGGGTTTTAAATAAATCTTTATCTTCATAGTAAAACTATTATTGACGATATTTTCAGTCTAAATTTTAGTTCAAGTTATGGATTTGCTCCACATAAAAATAATTTAAATATATTTTTATTTTATTTATTTTTAAATATTTTTTAAAAATAAAATTGTACTAATTTCAACCAAAGATCTAAAAGAAGTAGTGTACAGAATATCTCATCAATTCATGCTTCTGTTAAAAAAAACTTTCTTATTTCAATCATAGATGTTGCTGAAGAAGTAGCAGAGAAAAATTGTTTTCAATTAAAGCATAAATGTAACTCCCTAAATTTGAGTATCGTAATTGTCGATCGTTGGTACAATGGTGAACGAAACTACTTATTATATTAATATATTCAAACTTAAGTTTTATTTTTCATCTATGAAATATTTTGAGATATGTAAAAAAATCCTCCTTTCATTCAAATTATTGATTTAATACTTAAAAAGTTTGATAGGTTTTACCTAATGTATTGGTTACAGCTTTTTATTGCGATTAATTAAAAACATTCAAGGTCTTCGCTCCAGATTCTTAAATATAGGACTGAAACATTTTTGATACGGCACCGATGATGCATTTTATAAAAGCCATTGAAATAACTTGAATAATTGAATAAGTGAAAATATTCAAGGTAAAGATAATATCGGAAGAAGAGTAGGTAGGAAAAGGAGAAAAGCAGCAATAGCTAGGCCACCCGGGGCTGCATTCTCATACTCGTTATTTAAAATTGTTCAAATTATTCACAAAGGATGTGTATGAATTTAATAAGAAAAAATATTTATACGTGTGAAGGAAATGCATATATTTCAAATTATACTCTTAAAAAGTGACTTTCGTATAATAAGTACGGTGAACTCATCAAAAGTTTTTCATTTCTAAATGGTTTTTGTTATCTAAAGCGTTTTTAAATCATACAAATTTAATGTAGCACAAAGTAATCAAACTCCACTTAGCCAAGGTCTTCGGAAGTTTGGAATTGTTAAAAGCTTTCTCGAAAAGTAATCCTGAAACGTTTTCACATTACAACGCCATATCGAAGTTAAAGTCAATGCTTTCTAAAGAATTGATAGTGATTGAACGGCATTGTTCGAGACCCTCACTCGTTTCAGCGCTTGAATTCATTATTACTTATTCGTGTCTTTAAAATACTTCCGCTTATAACACTATAAAATATAAAGGTGACTATGTTTTTCTTATCTTAAATTTGAAAAAAAATTAAATTCCAATAAAACACTTTATTTTTTGACATCTCAACATAGATGAAGAAGAATATGGAAGTCTGCGCATTTACGGGGCTTACGACCTTCATAGGCTGGTTTAAGTGTCACCTTACACACGTGTAATATGAAAAATAACTCCTATAATTGGAGATAATCCAGATTTGTGAACAAGTACGTGTATTTAGAAACACTCAAAATGCTGTAAACACATATACATAATAAAATCTATGGGGCGACAATTTTTATTCTTCAAAATATTTTTTTCCTTTGGTTTCTATTCACGATTTTAGGATAATGCACCGTGATTGGGTTTATTTAATTAAATAATTTAATATTTTTATGGATGATAAGAAAAGGTCCGTCTCCGTAGTGTAATGGTACAGCACGTATGGCTACCGTACTGAAGGTCCCAGGTTCAATTATTAGGGAGGGGGGTTAAAATAAATATATGTGATTATTTCACTCTAATATTTATTTTATATTACCCTAGACTGCTACCTGAAGTTGACGGCTGATCACCTTTCCTTCAGTGTCAACGATCAAGATAACATTGCAATTATATGATGCAATGCCTTATGCACCATTAGATGCCGATAAAGGTTAGAAGAAGATAAGAAAATATGTCATTTCCTTTTTTCCTTGTCTATTTATGCATTGGAAAAAGTACTAATATTATTGCAGTTTAATGTATCATACATTAAAAAAAGGGGTGTTTGAATAGCTATCAAATCTGTTTCCTAGATTTTAATTTGATAAGTATATTTTAAATAAGATAAAAAATATATAAGTTCTTTTACGCACATACTTAAGAATATTATAAGTTCAAGGCAGATCACCTTACTTAAAAAAATACCATCAAGTTAACATCGCGTCAATGGTTTGCTTTATGCATCGTCGAACGCAGATATGGGTAAAAAAATATATCTCGATCATTGATTATGGGGAAAATACTAGGCCAAATATAAAAATATATTACATTTTTCAACGTGAAAGGATTTGTAATATCTCATTCTGCGTAAAAATTTTTAATTTTGGATGTGGCTCAGCATGGCCATGGCAAAAAGTTCTCAGAAGGATTTGAATATTCATGAGCTTAGAAAGATGAGAGAAGCCGCAAAGAATTAAGCCGAAACAGGTAACACTCATCTAGAAGCGAGGAGAAAGGTCTGCCTATATCGTAATCTTATTATGTCTTGGTGACTTTTTGCCTACCTAGCGGTTCCCCGATAATTGGATGCAAATTGTTAAAGCCTCAGCATACCCGGATCGCTCCTGAACCGCAGTAACGACTTAAGCCAAATGATCTCGAGTTCCATTTGATCCTGAGCTTAATCGTATTATTGACACGTATAGAACGTGTCCATTTATCGATAAAAAAAGGAAAATTATTTTTAAACAAATAAATTCGATATTTTGTTAGTCATACAAAATTTTCTAATAAATTAATACAAAGTACATAGAACAATGTAGATCATGTTTATTTTTATGTTGAAACAGTTTATTTATATTAATTAATGAATTAATGAATTAATGTACAAAATAAAATTATGTGAAAAATAATAAAATAAAATTCACCGTCCTGTCCTGAGTCCTGAATAAATTGAATCTTGTGAATTGACTAAAATATATTATACAAATACAGCTAAAAATAAATCTCATCTTAATAACGTATAAAGAATGTGTATTTTTAATGAATTCCTTATTTTACGAGAATTTAATCGAAAAAAAAGATAAGTGTAATCGAATCAAAACAGACTAATGGATTACATGTACTCGTATTATCAAAATGTAGGCCATCTAAAGGGGATATGTTTTAATATTTTTTAATCCATAAAAAATTGTTTTATTAAGTTTACAATAAATTTTATATTGCCTTGTTTGGTACGAAATGAGTTTTTGTTCTACCCTTATACTTGACAAACACAGTCAAGGAACATAAATTTCTCTAAGTATGTACTCTCTTTATTACTTATGTTAATGAGTTAATTTATCTATTGTATTTAAGTGCTCTGGCCGTAAAGCTCATGTCGTAAGGAGTAAAGGGATCCCATAGATCATCTTTGAATGTCTCCACGTGCTTACGATTTGATTTGTGGGGAGTGGAATGGTTGTTTACAGCCCTAATTGACCTATTATTCTAATATGGAACAGGGCATCTATTTGCACATTTCGAATACTCCTCGCTGCAGGAAAATTACACTTATGTTTTAAAATATTTTTTTTCTTATAACTCTGGTGCATATTAACATAAGTGTCAAAAATCGATTTTCAAAAGTGCCGTTTTAATTTTTTAGGCAAGAATTTGATTGAAATCACATCTTAGCAGGTACAACTAAACACGTATTGAATGAAGATTTTTCAAATGTATTTTTTTAACATCTGGCTCACAGGTTTAGAGGTAATTTAAATACATAACTTTGCATCAGATTTTTGTTTCGATTGCCGTTTAAAATTCATTTCACAAAAATGATCATTTAACAAAATACATATGGTAGGTTTGTACTTGATCTATAAAGCTGATACATAATATAATCATTGTTTGGGGCATTTACACTATAATTTTTTATAATATGACGCACAATATATATATATATATATATATATATATATATATATATATATATATATATATATTTATATATATATATATATATATATATATATATATATATTTATATATAAATATATATATTTATATATATATATGTATATATATATATATATATATATATATATATATATATATATATATATATATATATATATATATATATATATATATATATAATATATGTATATAAACATTCACAAGACATTCCTTGCTGTAATATTTGTACCTGGAGATAAATGTCAAAAAGCTTAATGAAAGTTTCATCATTGTAATATTTTGGCAAAAATACAACTGCATGTTTCGTAAGGTTTTATATGTTGCAGGATCGACTTAAAGGTCGTCTTGTGCCTTTTACGCACAATACACATTTTTTTTACGAAATTCAAGAATGTTTTAATTATAAATCTTGCCGAATGAAATGAAAATAATGCTTTATTGCTTACCGTGCCCACTAACCATTAAATGAAATAAAATAAAATTCATCATGAGATTACGTTGTGTAAAATAAAATAATAATGCTGCCGAACGAGGTCACGCTTCTTCCTTGCGAAATGTGACATGGTTGTCGGTAATCGTATGATGAATTTTTATACTTACAATTTGTCATATTCTTGATTTAAAAAAAAAAACTCATTAATAATTCAAACCTGCTGTGATTTTAGGTTGATCCCTATTATTGTCAATTAAATATGCAATCAATTGTATCATGAAGGTCTGAAAGACATATTGGAACACGTTGAAGGTGTTGTGTGCAAGATATTATTATACCCACATTAAAAAATACAATGGTGAATATATTAACATGTCAATGCGAACTACATAAATATATCGTAAACATTAAAAACACGTAATTGTACATTTTTACACTGAGGTTATCAAATTTAGGATTGAATTAGGTTTAATACGATTCTACATTTGTGCATTTTAAGTAAAATTAAATAAACAAAATGATTTTACTCATAATATTTAAAACTAACTAACTAACTAACCATCACGCCGCTTCCCCGCAGGGGTAGGCAGAGAGAATCGAACGCCACACCACTCTGTCTTTGCAAACATTCTTTGCCTCTTCTACATTCATGCATCTCCTCATACATACCCGACGATTATTACGACTCCTGACCCGGCCGCTTTCAAGTATTTGACATACCTGATTGTGCCAAGTTTTCCTCGGTCGTCCTCTGCTTCTTTTTCCAACTACATTCGCTCCATAAATTTGTTTAACCGTTCTTTCTTCACTCATACGCTCCACATGTCCAAACCATCTCAACACACCTTTCTTAAGTTCATCGATAATGCTTATCTCAGCCTTACATTCTTTCCTTATTTCATCATTCGAACATCTATCAAACATCGTTTTGCCACACATTCGTCTGAGGGATCGCATTTCGACTGCATTCAGTCTGCTTTCATCCTTCTTTTGCCAACTCCATGCTTCGCTTCCATACATAAGGGTTGGAACCAGAACTCCATTGTGTACTGCCAGTTTAGCTTCCGCTGATAGATTTTTACTTGCTAAAACTGATTTTAGTGCACCATTCACTCTGTTCCCAGCATTCACTCTCCTTTCTATGTCTTTATCAATCTTTCCATCCCTAGAAAACATACTACCCAAATATATGAAATCATCTACCTGTTCCAAAATCTACCCATTTACCAATATTTCACACTCAGATCTACATTCATTATGGTACAAAAATACTAAGATCAAATTTACAACATTTTGAAGTGTCCAAATACTTGTTTACAAATCTAGATAATCTTCAATTAGGAGATATTTTTACATTTTTTTGTTTAACATCTCAATATAGATGAAGAAGAATATCAAAGTCAGGGCAATGACAGGGCTTACGACTGTCATAGGCTTGGTTACCAAGATTTCCAAGTCTATGACTGTCGTAAGCCCTGTAAACGGTTAGACTCTCATATTCTTCTTCATCTACGTAATGGATTGACTTTTCAATTGAAGATATACATGTATCTACCAATTGTAATTGGTAAAGCGTGCATGAGAGACATATGGATACATAAGTTACATAAATGTATGTACATTACAGTTGGTTATGTAGGTAGTTTGGTACTTACGATAAGTACCTTGAATACTCGACAGGATAATGCGATAACAACCTTACAATGAGAACTGCTTTATCGAACGAACCTACTTTTACTATTTTATACGAAACCAAACGTTGTGATTGTTAGTTAGTTTAGTTTGTTAGTTACATATAGAGTCGTACTTTGGATTATGTAAGTAAATAATTACAAATTAACGTTAAAAAAATTCACTCGTATATAAAACATATTTATATTCCTTAATGCCGAGTGTATTTTTCTATGTAAATTATCTAAACATCTAAGGTAAATCATTTAAAAAATAAATTTACCGTATTTTCAAAGATTCGTCATATTGTATAAAAAACAAACTCCCATAATTGTATTGTGAGCAATGTATTAAAAAAATGTCTTCAATTCTGAGCCAAGTCCTTGAAAGGAGACATAGATAAAGCATCTTCATTTGCAAGTAAATGTTCCAATACTCTTTTTATTATGTTTTTTTTGTATGGTAAACCGGCTTGTCAGGAAATATTACATCAATAAAGATTATACGATATCAGCTCATTTTTAACCTTCTGGAAAGATTAGAAGATTTGAATAAAATACATTTATTTATACGGCAAAATAATTAATTTAAAGCGACTAGTTCTATAAATAAATCAATCGGATAAATAAAATTTAAAAAAAATGCAACCTTAAATATTCATATGAAATTTTTAATAAAACAAAAATATTTGTGTGCGTTAAATACCATCCAATATGTAGGTATTAGATAATAACTATCTATAAATATAGACAAAGTTTCCGCAAAATTATTGAATTATCTAAGAAGTGCAATTACAGAAGGTATTAGTGAAATAAAGAGAAATTGATATGGCTAAACAGGTACTCACTTAGAAAATATCACTTTTTACTGTCCGCATAACAAAAAAGTAAAAACATTTAAAGCATATGTCGGGAGTTAAGCACTCTTTGGGAGCCAAAAAACTAAGATGGATAGAGAAAAATAAGAAGCGTTTGAGTTGTAGTGTTAATAGCTTGTTGCAAAGAGTAACAAACGAACAATTTTAAGAAGAGGGAAAAATTATCTTTGATAATTATAGAAAACAGAAGACGAAAGGAAATTATAAGAGAGAAAATTATAAGAAGAACACCAAGGAGGAGTTAGGTGAAGCAGTTACAAATGAAGGCAGGTGTTGTGTCGTATACGAGTATGTATATGAAAAATCAGGCTTTAGACAGAGATCCTCCGTAGTATAATAGACAGCACGCTCGGTTACCGTACTGGAGGTCCCGGGTTCGATTCCCAGGGGGGTCAAATAAATATTTGTGATTCTTTCACCATAATATTTATTCCAAATTACCCTGGACTGGTACCTGAAGCGGAGGGCTGATCACCTTTCCTTCATGTGTTAGCGATCAAGATAACACTGGGTTTGTATGATGCAGTGCCCTATGCACCATTGGGTGCGGATGAGGGTTGACATTAGACAGAGATCTGTGAAAGAATATATCGTAGTCGTACAGGAGAAAGTGATTAACTAACAATACGTAAAATGTTCAAGAAGGCCATTCAAGTCACTTTTGCTTGTCAAGAGAATAAACATCAATGCAGTTAGTAATTTTTAACAAGTCAATATATTATACTTCCAAGTTTGAAATCGCTTTGGGATTTTTTCTGGGTAACATTAAGCTAGTAAGATATCAAATAGTCAATAATTACGTTTTTGTCAAAAATGCATTTGGTCACTTTCTCCTGAATGACTACGATATGTAAATATAATATTGGGATTTAAAACCATATGTATCCCGTGTAGATACATGGTGATAATAATAAGATATTTTTATGAATACATAAAGATAAGACAATATTTATATCTAACAAAATACAACTTAACATTGTCAATAAATTAATTTAATACAAATAAATCTAGTTGTTGCTACATTGACTATCTGTATTCATTTCTATGTAAATTTTCTATGCTTAACAACGCTGACTAAACAGTATTTGAAAGTAAAATTCTACTCTTATTGTGGAATGGTCACGGATTTCTTAGTTCGTGGGTATATTTTTTGCCTCTTAACAGATTGAGTTGCTTTATGTTATCCGTTTTGTCTCGAGAATTTATTTAAATAGCTTCAATAATTCTGTAAATAAGTAGAGAAACAGCGCATATTGTATATTTTAGCAGGCATCATTCCAGAACTATGCAAAACAATACGTATTTTTATATGTATTAAAAAAAACTTTCTTCCATTCATATAATATTTAATTTAATCATATTTAATGACTTTTTGTGATTATTTTACTTATCCAAGCAAATATTATTCGATGCCGTTAATAAAATAATAGATACATATAAAACCCGTCCGCCGCCGTGGTGTAATGGTTAGCGTGTTTAGCTACCGTTCTAAGTCCCAGATTCGATTCCTACGGGGAGTGAAAAAATAATTATAAGTGATTAAGCACTCTAATATTTATTTTATATTACCCTGGACACGTCTCTGAAGCGCAGGAGTGATCACCTCGCCTTCACGTAAGTAACGATCATGATAACACTGCGTCAATACGAAGCAGTGCTCTATGCACCATTGGGTGCGATTATGGATCAAAAGAAGACCTTATCATAGAATCATGTACAGTATTCCAAAAACAATAGTTGTCATTTTAGGATAATGTTTTCAGATGTACATTTTACATATCCAAATAAAGCCATAAGCACTAGTTTTTCTTAACGTAGGTACGTGTAAATCATTTGAATAAATTAGTTTTAGACTTGGTATTTACTTGAGATGATGTTAAAAATCAGAAATATTGTGTCTGAGTTATTTATGTGCACTAGATAATACCAGTTTTTGAAATTTATTAGTAACCTTTTCAAAATGCAAACGATCCAAATAATTAAGCTTGTTTTCTTGTTCAGCATGTTTTTCTCGTGGAACAATTTAAAAAGAATTGTGGCGACCACCTTTCTTGAACGATATATTCACAAATGTGTTTGTATAAGTTTTAAATGAATTTAATTGTAAAAAAAAACAAACACACACTAACAAATATTTAAACTATTTTAATATCAATTCAAGTACAATATATCGCTCACTTCTTTCAAGAGCGTCATAAATCAAAAAACTTGATTTTACAGTAGAACGTTTTTAAAGATTTAAAATATAACACAATATATTAAAAATAAATATCAAGCCCCTCATTGAACTTTTTACTGTGCAACACATCTTTTTAGGTAAAACCTGAAGGTTTTTTCTCCATTTGAAAAATATTTAGTACATTTCAAAAAATAATTACCTTTTTATTCAAAATGCAAAAACATCATTTTCTGCCCTGTAGCGTGTAAATATTAAGTAAAAAATATGCCTCTTTTGGTGGGATATGGTACTTTTTCTAGGCATTCCGAAAACATGCACAACTGAAAATTGATGATTTTTTTATTTATGACGTTCTTGAAAGGAGTGAGCGATATGACTGTAGTCATAAGAATTTTGATTACAAATTTATTGAATTGAATGAACGTTGGTGTTAAAATTGATAAAAAATATTAAATGTATCTAAAAAATATGGATACATTGTAATTGGGATTCACTCAACCATAATACTTCCGCGAGAGATATTATACATACCATCATTCTATGTAATAGTCATTTAGTCATGTATAAAAATTACGTCAGTAATTGCATAAATTTGTTTCAATGAGATAAAATGAATTTAGAAAATTTTAATTTAAAATGATTCAATAGTTTATACAATTGAATAAACTCTACATCATTCATCGTCACTTTGTGTAAAACTTAAGACTATAGTTGATCTGATGAGGGAATGGTTATTCCGAACCCGGTGGTTATAAAGTAGAGTTTTAGGTGGTATTTTACAAAGTGAACAATGAATAATGAATAGAGGGATATATTAAAATACCACAAAGTAATTGAAAAAATAAATATATAAAGAATTTAATTTTAAAAAGCATCCTTATAAGGAAAAAATCAGAGAAAGACATTGAATTTTTGTATTTTTTTATCCATCTGTCACAGATAACAATAAATAAATAATATTTCTGCATACCTTAAAATCTTATCTTCTTTTTTATATCAATTTATAGAAGAAAACATCATCTGAGTAAAAAAAAAAATCATTCAGTACATGCTCGCCTCTATAGTGTGGTGATGACAACGATTGTCTATCATGCTGGAGTCCCGGGTTCAATTCCCAGGGGGTCTGGGATACCTTCATATAATTAACAATCAAGTAAACAGTTGCAGTTGCATCAGTTTAATGTAGTGCCCTATGACCTATTCTATATCTTTAGTTTTTTGTCAGAATTTTTAAAATTATAAAAAAAATATATTTCACGCACGATACTGAAGAGGTTAACAAAACGTTGCTGGCTTTATTCTGCATTCCAACGTATATACAAAGTTGGTTTTAAGTTACAAAACAGGTTTAATTTAAAATTTAAAAGAAATTTTAACTAGCCTTGACTTATTGAAGATTTATAAAACTAGTTCCGAAGTTCTGCGATATTCAATTCTTAGGGGAAATTAAGCGTATCTCCAAAATATGTAATTTCATTTATTTCTGGGTCATGGTAGAGTGGGTTAGTACAAGTGTGAATAAAATAGCAGATGTAATTAAAATTGTTTGTAAAGCTCTGACTTAAGGAGAGAGTTAACCCTCAAAATTCGTTTTTGAAAACTAACCGTGTCTGGGGGGGTCTTAAAATAGAATAATTTTCTAGTAGTTAGGCAAGATAACAAGGTAACGATCTTGTTATCTCTTAGTTGTTTATTTTACCATTCAGCCACGACTAGAGTAAAAGTTTTTCCATGTGTCTGTGTTATTAGATGTAACATATATTGTACTTGCAAATATGTAGGTAACGTCTTTTACCAATATTTAGTGGTTAATACGTACTTAATTAAAGAGGTTTATTTAAATAATAAAACGAGTGTTTCATGATTTAAAAACAATTTGGTGAAATGTAATGAAGTATAGTAAAACGATCCTAGTTATAGATTTTAGTTAAATAATAAAATATTTTATGATCTGGAAACAATTTATCTTACTGTTGAATTGTGATAAATAATGGGAAAATGTACTTACAATGTAACATGATTATTTATTTTATAACATTAATTCTACGATCTAATTTAATTTTTGTAAACTGGTTTTTAGGTGCGTTTTTTTTATAAACATCCGGTGAAATGTTGCCTTAGAGACTATATTATTTAATGTCGAAAGTTTAACTGTGAAAAATGTCGAAAGAATTCAACATTTATAACTAACTAACTAACTAACCATCACGCCGCTTACCACAGGAGTAGGCAGAGAGAATAGATCACCACACCACTCTATCTTTGCAAACATTCTTCGCCTCTTCCACGTTCATGCATCTCCTCATGCATACCCGCCGATTTTTCCGACATTTTTATTTTTTAATATTGTTAACTTTGGATGATTGATGAAAAATATCTAACTAATTTGAACCATTTGAATACGTGGGCGATTTTATGTACACATGTGAAAGGTAAAAACATGTTTTTTTCAAAAAACCTATATTTTACCGCAATGGCAGTGCCATTTATTGAACGTAACAGCAATACACGCAATACTAACCATTACGTATAGCAGACACAGTGATCTTTGAGAACTGCTGTCACTTAGCATTTTCAATATGTTCTATAGCATTATTGTTTTAAAGACTTTCAATATTTCTATTGCTTCACAAGAAAACAAATTAGTTATATTTGCTTTCTCCTTTTTTTTCTATTTAACGTGACTGAGCCACAAAAATACGTGATCGTGAACAATAAATAAATAACAATTAAGGAAGCAAACTCCTGCATTGAATAAACACCAATGTACTAACACACTGAACAAAACATTTCTCCTAATACTAAATGCCATCGTTCGTTTGTCGTCGACTGGCCTTTGGAAATTGGGAGTAATAAGTATTGGGAATTTTCCGAATTCTTCGGAAAGGGAAGATTTGGGAATGGGCATTATGAACATTGGACAGATCCCGCGCTAGTAAGCGGAACAGTTTTAGGGAAAAGGGGTTCAATTGTGACGAGGGTGCGTCAAGAAGAAGGGTAAAATGTGTTGAAGTTGATGACAAGTGTAGTTAGGGTTGCCACATTTTCCCAACAGGGTTTTTTTTATCTTTGATTAGTTGGTCGGCAATGGCGTCAATAAATTGAGTTTTATTTTATAATATTCATCAATACTTACTTAAAAGTTTCTTAAGTAAATGGGAGTTATGAGGTTTATAACAAAATGTAGTCAAAATATGCACATAAAAATATTATGGCAACCTCTACCCAAATGATTTGGGTTATTGGCTTCGCATCAGAAAGTCATAGTATTAACTTGATCTCTATTAATTGAAGTCAAGGTGATCAGTCCAGGGCTTCAGAAGAAGAAAATGAATGTAGTTAAAACAAATCATAATAATGTTTATCAAATACAATTAATTCTTTATTTATTCATCAGTCGTTAGCGGGTTTCTACATCTTTGGAATAGCTCGTGGTCTTCTTTTAATTACTTCTATATTGCGTACTTTTCCTCCACCATTTTCCTTCCAAAATACCAGTTATTTCATTTTTTGTAATTTGTTTACGTTAGCTGTATACTATCAAGTAAATTTCATTCCCCAATTTGAAGTTCTATAGCGCAGGACTAATCACTTTGCCGTCATGTCAACACAGCGTAGATCCAATGAGATGCCATATGCACTTCTGGATGCCGATAGGGCAAAAGTAAGAAAAATATTAATCATATGATTTAATGAGAAAACCATATTTAATTAATCTTTACAAATTTATATGACTCCACATCGCGCGAGAATTCATCACATTTTTTTCTGAAATAAAATAAGTCTTGCGATCTCCGTGTACAAGTTGGGACACCACTGTCAACAATGGTGGCATGTCCCGAAGCCGACATATCGGGACGAATGGCAACCCAGAGTATAGTGTCAAAAGTGACTAGGCATGGGGTTAGAATCGGATTTACGTGCGTTTACAAATATTGCTTTCTAGTAAAGGTGGAATTCCGTCATTGTCATTTTAAACATTCCTAAATTATACTGAACAATGACAATTCTTAAAAGAAAAATGTTGCGGTGGACTATAAACGTACCATTGCAATATGTCAAAAAGGATGAATAAAACTCTTCATTTGATTTCTGTACTGTGACACGTGTTGCCTTTTTTATTTTCAATTTCATAAAATTTTTAATTTCAGTTTAATATTCTAACATTAAAAAGCGTTTGAGTATTGTTGTTGCTTGTGATTGTATTCAGGGTGTTTTTTAATTGAAATATGTGATGTGGTGTTCAAACAGACTCAAACTATAATTATGAAAGTATCAATTTTTGAGACTCAAAAATCTGAAATTTATTTTAAAGTTAAAATTATTTTAACAATATTAACTGTTAAACAAATTTAAAAGCAATACTGTATGTACTTTAAGAGTTCATATTTATGCGATCATTTTCAATATTTTGATCATACAAAAGAGGTGTATTAAAAATAAAAATCTCTTGAACAAGATACTCGATGCCAAATAAATAAACTGCAATACAAAACGGATTAATATAAGAGAGAAAGAAAGTTAAGAGAGTTTACCTTAATGGCAACATTTCAGAATTTTACGAGAAAACGAAAACTGCATTGGGCGATATATTACAGACGCAATTATCCCAGAAAGAGAAATGACCGGACGGCGGAGAAAGATACCGCCGATGCTGAGAAGAAGAGGAAGTAATAAAATGCCATATCCGGGAATCGAACCCAAGAGAGCACTGACCGAGTGAAAGGACGGAGGCGTATCCGTAGGAAGACACACCACTAGGCCAACTATTAAGGTCAGGCAAGGTTGACCACAGGTTTCGATTTGCGATCGTTATTATAAATAATAACGCATCCAAATAATATTGGGCGCTACTGAGTTATTGCTAGCGGTATCAAAGTAGACTTGTTATTTATTACCAATAATATTTTAATCAAGTATAATTTGAACATCGTGAGATCTATGCACTAGGCTCCAAGACGTTTCGATTTGTAATATTGACTTATAATGGCAGATATTATACATATTACAAAATAAAATAAAGGGATAAATTGTATTTAGGTTTTGTACTCACATTTCTTGGTGGAACTGCATTTTATAGAATAAAATAACATAATATATATATATATATATATATATATATATATATATATATATATATATATATATATATATATATATATATATATATATATATATATATATATATATATATATATATATATATATATATATATACCATACATGCTATTTATGTATAATTGTACAAATATTTACATATATTTATGGCGCTTGTTTGCGTCACTTTTTTAAAACTTTCTTGTTTTTATTGAGATTTCACAGCTTCACGGTAAATTCCACCCTGCATGACGTCTGCGCTGATTAAAATATATCGTTGCATAATTTTTAAATTAAATTTTTTAATGCCAATTTCACTAAATAAGTCATTCTTCGGATTAGGTGGAGTATAATTAGATAGAGATATATTTACAAAAAAATGTACTCGTATGTCTCAAATTGATGCGGAACACAGATAATTATGTTCGTAGTATAGAGTTTGTATATTTTTAACAATAGTCTACACATGAGAATACATTTTATTACGGAAGTAGTAGTGACAAACACATTCCGTTAGTGGTGTTGCATATTATAAGATCCAAGTTAAACAATACATCAAGTTGAACAAAACACCACGTCCTTAAACAAAACACGTCGTTCCATAGCGACGCGGGAAATCATAGAAATTATAGGAACTCGGCTCCCAGACTTCAATTTGCAAGCTTAACCGAAGCTTTATATTCTAGATGAAAGCTTCCTGACGGTATTAGCAGCAAGTTTATACTGGGTGAGCTCCATAAAAGCTCGTCTGGAGCTCTCTCACTCTAGTATGGCTGCAAACAAAAACTTCACTTAAGGCTTTAAGCATCCAAGAAGATCGCAAAACTTGAAGCAATATTTTTATAAATAAATTGAAGAGTTTATGATATAGTACTTTAAAGCTCCTGTTCAGTTTCCCTGGGGGTGTTGTTTTTAATTAAGTATTTAAGTTCGTAGATAAAAGTGTTATATTTTCCTTATATCGCGGTTTAAAAGCAGTATCCATTAAAAAATAATCTGGATAAAGGTAACATAAGTATCATCGTCCTGAATCATCTTACAAGTCTTATAATTTCTAGGCCAATTCAAGCTTGGGGACCGTTTATAATATATATTTATATATTTTCTTTATTTTTAAATATATATTTTCCAATATCATTAGCACCTAGCGTATTTTTTTAATCGTTTAAATATATCGTCGATGTAGATTTATTAAATATAAAAGTAACTAAATAAAATAAGTGGGCCACCGAGATTGCTACTGGTTAAAACAGTCAGTAATATTTTTTAATATTTTCTTAAGGAAATCATAAATGTATAGTGGTTCAATCTCGTTGAAGAATGTTTGAATACGTGGCGCCCTATAATAGCCACTAGTCAATACGGTCACACGTACAACAGTGCACATGCCGATAACTGCGGCAATACACATTGAGGAGCGTGCGTTTCTCTAATTATTTTATACATTTGAGTTGTGATAACCTTTGCTTATTTTTTGTTTTTGTTCTTGAGGTAATTGCATTTTATCGAGAAGCACAAAGGTTTTGACAAAACGGGCCTAACATTTTCGTGTTGTTTTTATTTCATTATTTATACTATTAATATAAATTTCATTTACTATAATATGCAACATTTTGAGTGTTTCCAAATACTTGTTCATAAATCTGGATTATCTCCAATTAAAGGAGTTATTTTCAAATTATTTTTGACATCTCATCAAAGATGAAGAAGAATATGGA
The DNA here is from genome assembly GCF_059751285.1 of Brachycentrus maculatus. Taxonomy (NCBI): domain Eukaryota; kingdom Metazoa; phylum Arthropoda; class Insecta; order Trichoptera; family Brachycentridae; genus Brachycentrus; species Brachycentrus maculatus. Next base: position 1,110,818 of record NW_028281020.1, on the reverse strand, counting down.
AAAACTGGTCATTTTATAAGCTAAATAATGAAAATGATATTTTCTGGCGTTTCTCTTATATGTGATTATAATCCAGGATTCGGATCTCACATACTACTATAAGAGTTTCTGCTCAATAAAAAGCTTCTTTTCATTTCACCAATAGATGTCTCTCGTGAAGTTCTAGTGATTCAAGAACAATGTTTCGAAATTGGTTCATATATATATATAGAGCTTCCAAGAATTTGATTAGTGTGGTTGTCAATAATGAGTAGAATTGGTGAATGTTACACGTGTGTAAAGTGATCACTGAAACCAGCCAATGACGGTCGTCAGCCCCGTAAATGCCCAGGCTTCCTTATTTTTCTTCATCTTTGATGAGATGTCTAAAATAATACCATAATATGTGCTGGATATTAAGACCATCGGTTCCGGAAAGATATCCTGAGAGATGGCAAAGGCCCTAGGAGACTGGAGAGAATGGAGAGCTGAGAAGTAGGCAGTAAATATGTATTCCTCTCCCATCTATATGAGATAACTTTTTGGCAACATCATTTTCTGAATCGAATTAATGTTTAAACAGCAGGAGCTAGACTAAAATAGTTTGAAAACCTGTGATTTAGAAAGACAAGAATTGACATAAAACCACCGGTTTGCTTAATATTTGACGGGTTACTAATCGAAACGTTTTATGGATTAGTTCTCGATTGGATGAAATCCTAGGATCGAAAATGAAGGAATGTTGAACTATTTTTAAGACTTTTGTTTTAAAGTAATGTTTTATCTCATTAATTGATTCGGCAGTCACTTTGTGGTAAAATCTATCCATTTTTAATTAATGTTTTACTTAGTAAATACCACCATTTCTTAAAATATACTGTGACATCTGTTTCGATGCATTCCGCATCATTTTCATACGGTGTTTGAAAATGATGCGGAATGCATCGAAACACGTGTCACAGTAGATTTTAAGAAATAGTGGTATTTACTAAGTAAAACATTAATTAATCATATTTTATCAATAAATCCAGTGCCTTTTATTTTATACTATAATAGAGAATGGAAGAATTCTATTAAAATGTAATGAATATTTAAAAAAAATATATATTCCGACCAACCTTGTTCATAGGATTATGTTACAATATAAAAAAATCTTTTAACCTTTGTACGTCTAGGCGGCAAGGGCTTTAATTTTTTTATCAAATAATCTTAATCTCCTTTTAAAAATAAGAACTAATTTAGGGCTTTTTACTGCAAAAGTTTGTTATTATTCGTATCTCAGCGGAGATAAATACAAAAATCCTTTGACACTTAGGAAGTTTCATCCATTATAAAGCAGTTTACTGAGCAAATTGCTTCATTAACTTCGGCGATGAAAGTTTGCCATCGGTAACAAGTAACAAGGAAATCCCGAAGGAATGGTTAACAAACGACTTTTTAATATGAAAAATGAAGATATTATGACATTTATTACGTATATATTTTTATGATTGGATGCAAGTGATTCAGAACGACAATTTACATTATTTAAAATTTAATATCTATAAAATAAATATACAATTTTTCATATTCTCAATATTATTAATATTTAAAGCATTTACTTTGTGGTTAGTCATTTTTACTAATTTATTTTTTTTAACAAAAATTTTAATAATATTAATAAAGTATTCATATAGTATTCGGTGAGTGGTTATATACTCCCATTATTGACATAAAAAAAAATTTTCGTTTTTTCAAAATCTAAAATATCAAGTTATTCCCCTATAATTTTTAAATTTGACGAAAAATTTTATTCAAATACGCGCGTAATTTTATACATACGTAAAAGTTCATTTATTTAAAATTCTAAATCTCCTGATGTTATTCATCAATAGCTTCGATATTTCAGCACAACGTTGCAACGTTGGATTTAAATACGCTAGTGTTTTTATATACACCTGACAGGTTAAAGTTTTTTTGTTTTTATTTTATCGTAATGGTAATAATGAACGAAGTATTTTTTTAAAATTATAGCTCATGGCGGATAGAGTGCTTCTTGACAGGTGATAAAATAATGTGTAACCACAAGCATTGTGAAATTAAACATTTTAAAAATCTGTGATTTCTTGTTCCTTTCTTTTCCATTAAACAAGACTAAGCCAGAACAACGCGTGACTGGGCACAGCTAGTACGAAATAATGAGCATTACTACCTTCAATGAGTTGCAATTATTATATTTATTTTATTGTTTAATTGTATCGTTTTTAAGTGCGTTGTCTACTCACTTACCCAACATAAAATAAAAGTACCAACCGCAAATCATGAGAAGAACGGTAAATTGATGGTTGGAAGACAATTCTTAGCAGTAATAAAATCCCTCATATCGTTATTGCCTTAAAAAGGCTTCGATAAAATTTAATGTTTTATTCGTCATTTACACTTTTTATGTTTTTTTGAGACGTGGATTGAATTTATTATTTACCTTGCTTATTATAAAATTTAAGGTTATTGAGTGGATTTTTTTTCTTCTAACTTAAAATAAATGTTTAATTTTAACCTGTGTTGGCAACAGGCGGGATAATCTAGTCTGGGGCAATCAGAAACTTCTTGGCATTTGCTCATTGCTGGGAGAAAACCATGTGAAACTCATCAGGAGAGTAAAACGTTATTTGTATTTAACTGATTTTATTATTTTTTTGTTTGTATGTATTTTACTTATGGATAAATATGAAATATACAAGTTTTCTTAGGGAAGTAGAAAAAAGTATATAATGTTAAAAATACTCATATTTCCAAGCATCAGGACAAGGTTTTTTTTAAATGCGTAAAAGACATAAATAATTATATTCACAAGTAATTTTTTTTTCTCTAAATAATCATCAATTTCTTAATCAATGTTAACTTCATTGAATGATTTATGACCTTACATCAGGTATACATACTCAGGCAAAAAGCGTTATCATATTTAGTACATGAATATAAAAAATATTATAAGTATCAAAGGCTATCATAATGATCATAAATAATGAATTTCAAAGTATGTCGGGTCTGTGAATCGTGATCATTGAAACCGCATTACTATAAAATAAAAACGCAGAAAAAAACGTCTTCCGCCCGGATGGAAACACCACACATCGTTAATCGTGACCCGATTTGGCGAAGTATGCTAAAATATTGACGATTCCGTGACTAATGAAGCAAGGTTCCAGTGGGTTAACAAGAGGAAGAGAGAAAGCACACACATAACTCGAAGGACGTGTGTAACACTTTGAGGTCCGATCTTAATTCGATTTCGTTTTATTTTTTATTTGACCGCATATCGAATTCAGAGGGTAAATAGATATATTTAAAGAGAAACATCGAAATCAGATCACGGTTTTTATTGATAGCAGTTGGCCGTGTAATGTTATTTTCGTGAAAATCACAGTAATTATAAGAATTAATCAAAACTAGAAACTCAACATTTCTAGACACGGATTTATTATTAATATAGCAAAATAACTATTAATTTAAAAGTATTTTTGATTAGTCGAATACTTTTATCGTATTATTTATTGATTCGGCATTATTCTGTGGAACGACGTGTTGATTAAAGAAAATAGTCACTTGTTTAATACCACTTTTACTTTTCACCTGTAGATGAAAACATCTGTAGTTTTCGAAACTAGTCATGTGTAATGAAATAAAACTCATTAAGTGGTTTATAAAAGTGTATATTAAAAAAATAATTCTATCGCATTTGTATGCCAGTAGTTTTATGTGGAATTAAAATAAATAAATTTGATTTCATGTAGTATTTGTTATGTGTTGTTATTAATTATTGAAGTAAAAGTATTTTTAATACAATCTACTGCTTACTCATATAACGGTTGATATTGCTTTGTGTTTTCAGTTATTGAAATCGAATCAAACATATTTCGAAGCAATTCCAACGAAATTCCATCGCATCTGTTGCATCTGCAAATTCGTGGGTATTGGATTCGTGAGGGATGTTTCAATTATTCATACCTCAGGAATATGGTTCACCAAATTCCTTTCCAGAGATATTAGCCAATACGTATAAGATACTTAAACTGTACTCTGTATGACTTAACTAATCAGCAATACGATAAAACATTCCAGGATACTTATCGATCGGACTTATTGATCGAACTAAAAAAACACTATATTTTTATAATCAGATCTTCATCACTTTATTTTCTGAATATAAATATACATCCGAATAGTTTCAGGTACTCTGTTTAAAGGAATTATAATGTTTTATTCGGTAAGTTGTTTTATATAATATGTTTGTGAAAAATATCAATGTTTCTGCATTTAACAAAAATATTCCACAAGGGGTAGATTAAAAAGGGGTTTTGAAAAATGACTTGTTTATATCTCAACACAGATAAACAAATAAATTTATTTATTTTACCACTAATTATAAAGAATATTAGAAATTTAAATAAATTAGTTTGTAAATAAAATATTCGAAATTTATAAAATCATGAACCTGAATCAACTTGTGTTGCAAAGTGTAAAAAGTGATCAATACGAATTACCTAATTACACATCATACATCATGTTAATACCCAGATTTCTATATTCTCAGATTTTTGTTGTTTTTGTTGAGATGTCAATAACGAGATGTTAAAATCACTAAATTTGTACGAATTTCTTATGAAGATATTTGTGTTACCTTATCAATAAACAATATTAATAAGAATAGTTCCTAAGTAGTCTGAAACCTAGAGTTTGTAGACAAATATGTGAACAAGTCACATTTTTAATATGTTTAATACGATCGTTAAGTTTAAAAGTACTCTCTTCAAATTAATTTTCATAGTAGACATATCATCATTATATTACTCGCCTAATTATTTGTTCGAGAGACTACGTGAGAGATAACTCAATCTACATAGCTCGTATTCTACTAGAGTTAGTCTTAAAGTTAAGCATTGCACAATAATGACGCTTTGAAACTATGTCCATTAACATAAGAAAGTTGAGCTATATCTATTTAGCCTTTCCGGACATCTCCCTGAATTGTGTATTCATTTTCATGTTAATGTATTCTCCTCGTAGGAAAGCTCGTAGACGGAGAGAAGAGTCGGTGTTTATGAAATGGTGAAATTAAAATGAAATTAATATATATATAAATATATATATATATATATATATATAAATATATATATATATATATATATATATATATATATATATATATATATATATATATATATATATATATATATATATATATATATATATATATATATACGTACAGTAGTGAAATTCGGATAGTATCTGAGAGGGGTAGAAAAATATTAAAGCGTATTAGTTGAGGTATTCTAAAGAGATAGAAAGAATCGAGTGTTTGCCAAGAATGATAATTGGAGTGGGTTTCAAAAAAACTATAAAAACCTTATTAGAAATAAAACCCTACAGAATGATTATCATAGCATTATATTAATTAAGGGCGAAATATTAGGGATATATAAGGTATATGGCGCAGTTGAAAAATAAGGCAGGCATTTAGTTGTATAAGGATATGCAAAACCTTGGTTTGAGAAAAATTGTTGGAAGGTGCTGCATAGATAAGAACTTATGGAGTACTTTTAAGTACACCCTTTGATCATTTCTGACGAATAATTGAGCATTCTCATCTTTTAATGAATAATAAAAATGTAAAAATAAAAACAATATTACTTTTTTAGTGTTCAGTACAATTTGTGTGTTGTACTGGAAGAAAGATTACAGATTAGACTCGAATGTAACATTTTTTTCCTAGTGTATGTATGGAACATATTATTATGAATAAATTTGCACTCTGAGTAACAGGAGAGTATGGCTCACAAAGAGATGATATGGGTCCGTACGGATTGTCTATGCGGGAATAGAAAGCACCGGATGGGCGCAATGTTACAAGTCATCGCGGTACACATACATTCCAGAACAATATGCATAAATACATTATGCATAAACGAAAGCAAATACACATCTTGCGAGCACAATCAATAATAACTGATTACATAAAATGTAATTCCCCTGCGAAGGAGGTTCAGTGATGTTTGTGTTAACATGTGCGTATTTCTCAATAGTACTTCAATTTAATTCAAGTCACATAATGTCATAATTTTTTTCAGAAAATTGTTTTTTTGTTGATAAAACCTTGGTGCTTGATTCTTTAATATCGTGTCATTACCAGTAAACTCCAATTTGACAATAATTGTCTTGAAACAAGATAGTCATTAGTACATTTGTATAGCTTATTCAGTATTTTTGTTTGTTTATTACCTTCATAATGCCAATATTTTTAGTGACCAAATACAATTAAAATGAATCTTCACCCTTTGAACGTTCTTTTGGGAAATAACTCTGAAAATCTACTTAATTGAATACATCCATAAGTTATGTGAATTGATTATAAAACCTCGTTTTTAATAAATGGTACATATGGTAATCGAATCTAGACCTCACACGCATGCCAGACAAACATTATATAATTTGCTTGAATGGAAATCGAATCTGACAATTCAAGCTAGTAATTTGTACTACATAAGTGCTCGTACTTCCTCTTCTTTTTTTTCTGACCCTTATCCGCACCCAATGGTGCTTGGGTAATTCATCGTATAGTAGCAGTGTTATTTTGATCGTTAAATTCACAAAGAAAAGATGATCAGCCTCCCGTTTCAGATACCAGTTCAGGGTCATATTGAATAACTATTGACTGAAAAATCACTAATCTTTATTTTGACTCGTTTGGTAATTGAACTCTAGACCTCCAGCATTGTAGCCTAGCGTGCTAACCAATACACTATATAAGGCAGAAAAAAGGCAAAGTATCGTGTGTACGACCACATACTGCACTATAATAGGCAGAAAGGTTGTTCATAGTTTTAAGCCAAATGGAAAATTGTATTTTTAACAAAACGAATTTTCATTCGTTTGAAAATTTCATAACTAGGTGATACAATTGTCACAAAATGTATTAATATGTGTTTTAACAATAAAATACAACTTGGAAAACTCAAAAAATTTGTGTTGGATTTAACATTTTATACATACAATAAAATGAAACTCTACAAACTAAACGCTAAATCTATAAATACATTGATTTACCTTCACGCCGACTTGTCCATATAATTTTCCGGCCGATTGTTTATGATGAAAGTTAATGCACAATTAATACGTTTAAAGATTTAATCATGCGCCCACATTGGAAGCGGAAATTTATTGTCGAAATTTTAATTGCGCGGTGTTAATTTCCCACATAGTGTCGTCGGCAAGCACCATTTTTGGATTAACTATGAAATTGTGAGAGAGTTTTGAAATTACGGCAGCGAGTTAACAATACTCAAAATTCACCTATTCATCTGTGGATGAAATATTTCCACACGCCATATTATTGGCAATCGTGATTATTGAAAATTGTGTTGGTGGGGATAATCTAATGATACATACGTTTTTTGTGCTTATAATTTATGTTTGTCAACAAAACATTAAAGCGAGTAAAAAGCTGAAATGGTGTAGATTTTTATAGGATATCACACTTGGTTTTGAATGGAAAATTTATATAATTCTCATATTATTTTTTGACATCTCAACAAAGATGAAGAAGAATATGGAAGTTTGGAATTTACGGGGCTGACGACCGTCATGGGCTGGTTTAAAAGATCGCTTTACACACGTGTAACATACACCAATTATACCCATTATTGACAACCACACTACTCAAATTTTTGGAAGTTCAATAACATTGTTCTTCACTAGAGACATCTATTGGTGAGATGAAAAGAAGGTTTTTATTGAACAGAAACTCTTTTATTAGTATATGAGGTCTGAATACTGGATTATAATCACATACATGAGAAACACCAGAAAAAATCATTTTCATTTTTATTATTTTAGCTATGTATATAATTCTCGTTTTTTGGGTTTTATATAATGATCGAAGGAGTGTTATAAGATTTTAATCCGAAATTGTTGTGGTATTTAGGATTTTTCTACTGCAATTACTGCCATTTCGACTAATTAATTTTTAAGTTACTAATACTTAATCTTAAGATGTAAGATCTATTACATCTTAAGATTAAATATTAGTAGAATAGAAAAATGCGTTTAACAACATATTAAGTAAAGAGTAAAAAAATCCAACAGCGGAAAATCCCTTCAGAAATGTAAATATCAATGTCCAATTTGACATTGTTTAACATGTGCATCACTTTAACTCTTTTTTTATCCTTCTACGGCCTGAAAATTAGAAGTTTATTGAGAGACTTGAAGTATTTTATTTTTCAATAATTTAATTTTAATACAACAATATGTAACGATACATTAATAAGTAACAAAAAAATACATCAAAACACTGACGTGTGGCGTTTCAGTATATACATTTATATGTATTTGGAATCAAGCTATTTTAATGTATTTTCTATATTGCCAACTCTAAGAATAGCCATCAAGTTTTCTAAACAACAACAAAAAACCGATTTCATAATAGAAGTAAAAAAGAAATTAAGCTTAGTTCGTTGAACTAACTTTTTAAAAGTAAATAGTAGTTTCACAATATCCCAATTAATTGCTTTTAACAGCTACAGAAAGCAATTTCAAATGAATTAAAGTTGAATACTGTACGTAATTTAATTATTTGCTTCTAATGTAATGGACTTTTTGGCAACAAATAACATGTCCTTTCACTTTCAGGTGATGACTGTAATCTATTATTTTGTGGATTTAACCGGTGTAAAATTTTCAGTTCCTTATTGTTTATTTTTTTGAAGTTAACGACTTAATTTTTTCCTTTACTATGGATGAGTTATTTATCGTATTTTAACAAAATATAACATTTATTAAGTTTTTACCTGAACTGATGTCTGAAGCGGTGGACAAATCACCGTTTTTTCGTGTATTTAATGGCCAAGATAAACAACACTTCCCCTCTGATGTAGGGACTTGTACACTATCGGGTGATTTTAAAGGATAGAAATATAAAATATTAGTAAATATAAATTATAAATAAATTGTTTTTTTTTTAAATATCATACTTTCGTTTTCAATCAACATATTTCCAGAAAAGCTTATTAAGGAGGAAGGGATAGAATAAGTTCACTTCGTAGAGAGAGAAAAAAGAAGTATTAATAACTATTATAAATACTTTAAAAATATTTTTATAAATTGATGAAAATTCAAATCATATTTTTATAAAATTGATTAAAACGTTATGTTGTATGTCAAGATTTAAAAAACAGACCTTTTTTAAACATTTTTTTTTTATTATTAGCCTTTTTTAAAAATTTTATGAATAAACTTGTAATATCTTCTTCAAGCCCTCATTCGCACTCGATGTGCATAGGGCACTGCATTATATAAACGCAGTGTTATCTTGATCGTTTACAAATGAAGGAAGGGCGATAAGCCCTCCGCTTCAGGTACCAGTCCAGGGTAATATTGAATAAATACTAGAGTGAAAAAATCACTTATATTTATTTGACCCCTCCTGGGAAACGAACTTGGGACCTCCAGCACGGTAGCCGAGCGTGTTGACCATTACACTGCGGAGGTGGATATGTAATATTCCTGATATAAACATGTTTTGTCGATAAAGTTGTTTATTTTTTATCCTTTATCGAGAAAATACTGCTTTAATATTTTCCATTTCTATCGCCATTATTTTCTTATCGTATCTACTTCCTTCAAGGGTTACCCATCATCTTTGATCATGTATTTTATTTTTTTATATTGCGGCTCATGACGGGCGTTCTAGGCTGATTTATCAAATACTAAAGTTCTTACGTAATAATCTATCAACATTATCTAGTAATAAATATCCAAAAGGGACCGTTTCACATTTCTAAACTGATCAAAACATTACCTTTTCAAAAGCGGCGGCGTTGACAAACAAAACTCCGGATTTTATGGGCAATAAACAAGTTTTATACGAAGTAGACTTCGTTACGTAAAGTACCTACCCACATATGTATTCAAGAAAAAAAAGTAGAGGCATATTTACCATTAAATCACGTTTATGAGAAATAAAACGGCTTTTTTTCGTGTATTCAAAATACAAAAATATTATTCAAAAGTTATGGCGTGAAAATGTCGTTCTTAAATACTTTTTATGTTTGACTTTATTTATGTAATTTTTATTTTCTAGAATTTTAAAAACCGTTTTTTTTTTTAAATTCAATGAGGTTTAATAAACTGAATTAATTTGTTCATATCATACTGATGCTTACTGTTTGAGTTCACATGAGTCATCTTTGGTTGGTTTAAAAATAATGATTTTAATTTAAAAATTGAAAATCATGTTTTCAGGCGTCTCTTAGTATGTAAAAAAATCCATTTATGATCTTGCATGTATCTCAATAAAATGATCTCTGATAGGTAAATGCTTTTTCAAACCAACTATAGATAGCTACGGTTAACTCGCATATAAAGCATTATGAGATTTATGATCTAGGAGTTTGCGTAGTGTAGTCGGTTATGGGTAGAATGGTGAATGTTACACGTGTATAAAGTGATCACTCAACCAGCCTATGAAAGTCCTGTAAATTTCCAGACTTCCATATTATTCTACATCTATATTGAGATGTCAAAACGTTAAATTTACTCCTTAGCGGAGAAACCCAGATTTGTGAACAAGGATTTGGACACACCGAAAAATATTGTAAAGTATTTTTATTTATTTATTTTAAACGTCGTATTCACAAAGGAAATAAGTACATTGGCGGGCTTATTGCTAAAAAACAATATCTTCCAATAAACTAAAACAGAAAAGTGATATTGGTCAAAATGTTTGGTACCTTATAAAGCTGTTTTATTGTGAAGTATGAACATATATCGCTCACTCCTTTCAAGAACGTCATATATCAAAAGTCGTCAATTTTCAGTTGTGAATGTTTTAGGAATGCCCAAAAAAAGTACTATATTCCAGCAAAAGAGGCATATTTTAAACATAATATTTACCCTTATCAACTTAATATTATTAACTTAATTCACTTAATATTTAACTTATTAGTAACTTAATATTTATTTTGTTTTTTTTTTTCATTTTGAAGAAAATGTTTTGTTTAATTATTTTTTTTAAAATACTAAATATTTTTCAAATGGAGAAACGACCTTCAGGTTTTACCTAAAAAGATCTGTTGCACAGTGAAAAGTTCATTATGTGGCTTGATATTTATTTTTAATACATTATGTTATATTATTTTTTGACATCTCATCAAAGATGAAGAAGAATATGGAAGTCTGGGCATTTACGGGGCTGACGACCGTCATAGGCTGGTTTAAGTGATCACTTTACACACGTGTAACATACACCTATTCTACTCATTATTGACAACCACACTACTCAAATTCTTGGAAGTTCTATATATATGAACCAATTTAGAAACCTTGTTCTTGAATCACTAGAACTTCACTAGAGACATCTATTGGTGAGATGTAAAGAAACTCTTTACTAAGCAGAAACTCTTATATTAGTATGTGAGGTCCAAATCCTGGATTTCAATCACACACGAGAAACGCTTCTTCTTCATCTTTGATGAGATGTCAAAAAATAATATGAAAATAACTCCTGTAATTGGAGATAATCCAGATTTTGTGAACAAGTATTTGGACACACTCAAAATGTTGTACATTATGTTAAGTTTTTAAACTTTTAAAAACGTTTTCCTGAAAAATCAAGTTTTTGATTTATGACGTTACACACGTTCTTGAAAAGAGTGAGCGATATGTATACACAAAGTTTAATCAAAATATTTCGTTTTATTCGGGAGTCATGTTACCGTTACTTGTTATTCGAGGAACGGAGGAGAGTTGTATCAGATATTGTTATATGTTCATATTTATCTTGTATAACAACGAAGAATATTCATTCACCTTGATCTCGTCGGATAGATCCGACATACTACGTGGCCGGAGCATAATAAGCCCTTTTAAATTCACTTCACGTCATCGTGTTAGGTATACAGTATACAGTAAAGCTAGTCAAATATACATGTAACAATACCTTGGCATTAGTTAACCCTTTGCCCACCCGACATGCATAATAAAACACCCAAAATATAATTTAAAGCAGGTTTTCTTCATATTTGCAAAAGAGAGAACAAAAACATCGATAATTTATTACACAATACATAACATAAATATATCGTAAATCGTATCCCTTTTATATAAAATTATACCGTCCACAGGCTGGAATATCCTGATTACGGAACCCCGTATTACGACAATTTGACGATTTATTCTTTCTTTGTAGCCGGACTGATAAAAGTCCACATTAATGTAATAGGCAAGAAACAAGACGTAAAGATGGAGCGTGTCTCACGGCGATCATTTGATGAAAATAATATTTTTATTTTCCAATATAAATATTTCCAATTTGTTATTTTATTTTATTGTATTAAACACTGGATTTTAACCCTTCAGGGCGATATATTAGGTGTCTCGACAAACAAGAAAAATCTTTTTTATACGAAGGTATTATCGAAGTCTACGCATACATTAGGTTTATGACTTGACATTGGCTGGCTTCGAATATCAATTTATACACTGTTTAACGTTTTCCATTCTTTCAATTAAAAAAACAATATTATTACATCACATTATTTTTCTAAAATTTTATATATGCAGCATTGCAACAATTGCATTCGTATCTAAGTTAGAAGTGACTCATAAAACTGCCATTTAATAACACCCAAATGCCATTTGATCACTTGATCCGGACAACGCCAGGTCGTTAATCCTTTGAATCCCAATATTTTTATTTTACCTTCATTTAAAAAGATGCTTCGTCTCTGTTAAGACACTAATATATGTTGATAAATATGTATTATTATTATATTCATTAAGTCCGCTACCAAAGTGAAGTAGGGTTAGGTTAAGTTAGGTTAAGTCAAGTTAGGTTAGGTTAGGAAATTTAATTTAATACCATACAGGAGATTCCGAGTTCGATTTTCAGGGAATTCAAAATAAATGTGTATATTTTTTCACTAAAATATTCATTTAATATTGCCCTGGACTGGTACCTAAAGCGCAGGATTGATCCCCTTGCCTTCGTATAGTAAACGATAAAATAACAAAGCATCAATTTCTTACAGAGCCTTATGGACCATTCCATGCAGATAAGGTTCTGTAGTAGTGTTAGTAATATATAAAAAAGGAATAACTAGCAAAACCTGTATAGAGTTTAAAGTTTAAAGGCTTGTCTGCAGGTAGGATAAATACATATTTGAATTTATTATTAGATTAAAACCAATTTTTTTAGCTTTTCCACTTTTTTATTTGACCAGCGACCGGGTTTCGTCGTTACCGACATCATCAGACCAGTCTGATGATGTCGGTAACGACGAAACCCGGTCGCTGGTCAAATAAAAAAGTGGAAAAGCTAAAAATATTGGTTTTAATCTAATAATAAATTAAAAATGCAATTCCATCACGAAGTGTCAGTGGATAATATAAAACATATTTGAATATATGATATATATTTTAATAATAATTATAATTAAAAAATGAGACAATGACTAGGGAACTCAAGTCCGCAAATTAAATGTGAGTGTTAACTATTACATCATAGAGATGTACATTATATTTTTTTGCCAGAATTTTTTAAATTAACATGCCATAACCAAATTTGATTCATGTTATATATATACTTTTTTGCTACGAAATCGCTAAAACGTCTTATTTAAATATTTTTATTACAATTTAACTGGCAAAGACTGATGACTTAAATAATTTGAGAAATTACATAATATTTTTAAATGAAACAATCCTTAATGACTTGATAATCTCATTACAGGTTTTAGTCTGATTATATAAAACCAAATATTATAAATAAAACGGCAGATTTATAAAAATGTGTGTTATTACGTAATTGTGTAAGTAATAAAAATAAAATGCGTGTTTTTTAAAATCTTTTTTAGTAACTGCTATTCTACCAATTTATCATCGCGTTATTAAATGAACATCACGAAGTTTTTCAACGAAATAAAAATACAGATAAGAATCAACAACAGTCACTTATTAACATATTAATCATAAATAAAAAAAAATACCATTAAATTATTAAAACAGAACCTAAAATCTGGTGGGTGTCAAAAAGTCTGCGTGATCGGAGGGCTTGTATGACTTGATGTATGGATTTGAAGGAGGCGAGGAGTGTATGTCAGGACAGAAGAGTGTGGCGTTCCATCTTTTCTGCCTGCCCCCGCGGAGAAACGGCGTGATGCTAATAATATTAGTAAAAAATGAAAACATGCAAAAAAATCAAACAAAATATGTCTAAGAAGTCATCAAGTACGATACTTAAAAATATATTATTATAATCTTTAAAAAAAACTAATGTCATAAAAAGTGTAGGTAAGAAATTATAAATTGTTTAAATATTGTGAAAAATGAATGAAAAATAAAAGAGAAAATCAATCGATATATTATACATAAGTTTATCATTAGTTATTTAAAATCAGAATCTACAAATAAAACGTAACATACAACATGAACTAGTTAACTAGTTTGAAGGAAAAAAATAAAAAGTATAGAAAGACATTAAAATATTTGCATAATTTGGGCTACAGAGAAAGTCAATTTGAATGCCGATTTATTTATCCATTATAATTTGAGCATAAGATACTGAAGAAAACGATTTTTATCTTTAAATAATAACGTTCAATGTTAAAGTCGATTATCTACTCGGTTATGAATAACAAATTATGAGAATTGGTGTGTTATATATGAAGACATTGTTTGGTGGCCATTTATTAAATTTGAAATTATATTTGAATAGTACGCGTATTTTGCTAAGCAACAACGCTTAAGATACTTTAATAGAAATTGAAAATAATGTTTGTAAAATATTATTTCGATTATTGCAAATCATTGTGTTTTTATTAATTAACGTTTTGTAATTCAATAAAAGCATGACATTCTCTGAATAAAGTGGGTTTAATATCTATAAAAAACCTAGTAAATTAATAAACAACTTAATTAATTTTCTAAAACTTTATGAAATAAAACTGGAACTATGTTAATGAAAAGCGATAACATAGTTATATTTTTTACTTCAGCGCTTTTTATCACTTTTATCGCTTTCTATCAATAAAATTCTAGTTTTATTAAAAAAAGTTTTGTTAAATGTTCCACAATGTATCTGCCAAATCATTCAACAAAATTTTCATACAAATAACATTAGCATAAAAACGTTCAATTTGAATTCAAATTCATTTGAATATAACAAAATTTTATTTATTGTTTCGGCATTAACTTTGTGGTAAGACATGTTACAATGATTAAAGAAAACGCTTCGTTTTTTACCACTTGATATAGTTATTATACAGACCTGAATGATGGAAGTTTAACTTCTGAAACATGTAGTCTATAATAAAACTCAAGTGGTAAAAAACGAA
This sequence comes from Brachycentrus maculatus, assembly GCF_059751285.1. Classification (NCBI taxonomy): domain Eukaryota; kingdom Metazoa; phylum Arthropoda; class Insecta; order Trichoptera; family Brachycentridae; genus Brachycentrus; species Brachycentrus maculatus. The sequence continues at coordinate 1,095,471 of NW_028281020.1, read as the reverse complement.
GTGTTTTCTTTAATCATTATAACAAATTTTAATGAAAAGTTTACATTGTTGATAATGCTATCAAGTTTTGAAAATAATATAAAATAAAATAGAATAATTTTTTGGTCTTGAATTGATTTGTTTCTAGAATAAACTTAATATGCCTCCCTCGCGATGCGCTTGTTAAGCAAAGAAATGATTTAGTTATTTTAATGAAGTGATTTTAATAATTTATTCAATTTAGCACACCTCTGTCTGAATTTTTAATTAACGTATGAAACATGAAAATAATTGTGATGTTGGTTAAGATCCTTTATTTTTTTTCTTTTTTAACTAACACACTTCCCATTTCGAGTTAGTTAAAAAACTTTTAAACGTGTAATTTGAGATATAAGAAAACAATGTTTATTTGAATATCGTACACAAATTACATACAAGTATTTTACGAGGTTATTCGAATTAGCGGAATGATCTCCAAGTTATTATTCCTGAGCAGTGGCGTGCTTATCCTATACGCAACAAAAATAGTATAAATCCTACCGTACTAAATTATTTTCAAGAACTACATTTTAAAAGTTTGCGCTAACTAAATTCATATTACGAATGTCCGCGCTGCTGCGAGTCGTATTAAAAACGCGCACTGAATTTTACTTGACATATTTTAAAATATCGACATTTTTATAAATGAAATAACAAACGTGCTTATGTATGCATTTACGTCAAGGGACCATGCAGTAGTTCACTGTCATTATAGGCAGTACTTTTCGATAAGTCAGGGTAATTTTAACAAAACATTAAAAATAATTTGGGTTGTATTTTCTCAAGAAAAGAAAATATTCCACGAAATATTGGCAAAAACAAACATTTTTTACGATATACTCAAAAAAAACTTTTAATATAGTTAATAACATCTGCTACAGCCATTAAGTTTAGAGAATTTCATCACTTTCATGGTGGTATTACTCTGTTGAGTTTGTTATGTACCATTTTCGATGTTTTTACCTACTCCCTACCCTGGTTAAAAACTTTGTAGACGCCACTGTTTTCACTGAAATACAAGTTACTTAAATAAAAAAAAATATGGAATTTTGGGTTGCAAAATAATAACAATTTGATTTCGATATGTAATGTATTTTTAAAGCACAAGTATATTTCGTCGATTTTTCGAGTCGAAACTAACATGATAAACTCGTTCTAATACCACATTTTCCCCAATTATAAACATTCATTTATCGATTTGCAAGCTTCAAATTGTAACGTTTGTTTTGAACATCGGGTACAACAAGGATATTACTATTTCATTGCTTCTGTAAATTTGAAGGAACCATTTTTGGGTTAATGAGCCATCATTGATGATTATTGCATGGAAAGTTGTCACAGGACCGTAGGAGGGCAGAAGCGATCACTCGTTACTTGTAACCGGTTATTTAAAAAGTGAAACAATTACGAAAATAGCTTGAATAAGATTTTACAAGTGAACTTTTTGAAGTGTAAACGAATATTGTTTTTTTTTATATTACTTTAACTTTTTACCTAAATATAAAAAAAGTGTATTTTTTACAAAAGTAAATCTATTTTGTATGTATAAAGTACAAAAATATTACTATTGTGGCATTTAATGTTAACCACGAAATTATTTGGTTTCTGGTTATCAATGTTATTTTATTTTATGTTTTTATTTTACCTTGCACATTTTATATGTAAACAATAGGATATTGTCATTTTTGATAATTTAATGCTCAAATACTTTTATATCGTTATTTAACTTGAAGAAAGATGCATTTAAAAAAATATATTTTGAATTAAGAAATATACCATTTAAATAATATATTTCTTCTTTTGGGGAAAAAGGAAATTTAACGATTCATTTTAACATTTGAAATCAAACCTCGCATTTCCTTGTTAATGATATAATTATCTTTGACGTACGCAAGGCAATTCAAAATAAAACCTTTACTAAAAAATCTATTGATCTTTGTGTTTGTTACAATTCCATTATTTGTTTTCTTTTCTTTTAATTATGAAAATAAAGGAAAACGAAAAGGAGGCGAGCGGCTAATTATTTCGAAGCCATTTTTTTTACTTGTACCTGTTAGGGACTGAACCTTATATTATTGTAACGTATTATTTACATACAAGTTACGATTTACGAGTTCGAATGTACTCCTTCCTCTTCCGGCATTAAAACCTGTTTAGATATACAACCTACAAAAAGTTCTTGACCGTTAAAACGCGTCTGTTTTAATTTATTTATTATTAGTTATTATTGTTAGACGGAATGGTAAGTGGCTAGACGTTTCAGATCTGAGAAAATTTTCAAGTTCAAAATCGTTAATAACCATTATTTATTTCAACCGTACATTGTAATATTGTATTAAAAGTTGAAATGAAATCGGAATAGGAATAATATGAGACTTGTATAAGTAGTTGTATTCAGTAAATCTGTTTGAAGTTTATTATAAATGAGATTGAACAGACCCTCATTCCTTTTGTGTTTTATCCTGACACGCTTAAAATAATGATTTCCTAGTATTATATAATATCGTCCCTTATATGCCCCATATCTAACACAGGCCAGTGTATCTTATCAGTACGGCGACTGATAAAGATTCGTTATGTTAAACGTGATTTTCTCCTCTGTTCTGAAGGTCTGTGCATAATTACATCACTTTACACACTGCCAGACCTTGATTTTATTAGTGTATTAATGTTTTTATCATTCATTTTATCTATCAGACACTAGATTATTCACCCTACGGTTGATTAAGCTCGCCAAATGCCAGGTCGTAAGCCGATAGATGTAAGAGAGGAACAATAGATGTTTCATATCAACTTAAGCCACCTATAAACAGTGTTTATTTTTTCTGTCTGTTATAGCGTTTGTTGTATAAATATTGAATTTGAAATAATTTATAAAAAATTAGAGTATTATGAATTATGTCTTCTAAATGCACCATTTTTATTTAAATTGCTGTATAAATTCGTAGAAATTTTTCGTTTTCAATAACTGAGAATATTTGAGAAAAAAACGATGACAAAAAGACAATTTATTAGTGATTTATTAAACGTTGATAGTTTGTAATATTTCAGAATAATTTCATCCTCTTACGTACTTCTTAATTATAAACAAACATAATTTTTACTGAAAATATATTTTTTTCATATCATGTAAGTATATTTAATTTTGTAAAGTAAAGTATGTATATCAACGACAGACAAATATTATTTAAAATGCGTTGGCTTTCTAAGTGGCCAGTAAATATACTGTTTACACTTCGTTTATTACATCGAATAATAAAAAAAATAAGCTCGTGAAATATTTAATCGAATGGAATCCAGTTTTAAAAGGTATATAGTAATTAATGTATGTATGTAGAATATTTAAAAGAAAGTAGATTTATTGTTGCTGAATTGTAATATCTCCCGAAGGTGACTAGTTAGCGTTTTTAGACAGGTTTTTTGCTACATGCCCGTAAGTATTAAGTGTTATACGCTCTCACTTATTCGCAAGTGAATACAAACCTAATGAAAAAAGTGCACTATGACCGACGAGAGTATAATTAGTTTCCAAATGATAATTGATGGTATTGAACTTGATAGAAACGTTAAGATGCTTTAATAATTGATAGAAAGATAATTGAAAGGTCGTTAAGTACGATTGACAGGCGGAAATCGGAATCAAACTGGGGATTTAGGGCTTAATTACTTTTAACTCACTACAGAATTAAGATTGATTAAAAAGTTATAATGAATAGTTTGATAAATGGAAAAGTGAATTGAAATACAAATATGTACACGTCAGTGTGTGCCCAGCATAAAACAACTACCTAAATTGTTTTTTATTAACCTAATAGTGATATTCTGCAAAAACTACACATGAATTTGAATGTTAACATCTAGGAATTTAAGCAATTTTATTTAAAAAAATACCTTTTATGTATCAATTACGATTAATTTAACTTTTTTTATGTTAACATTTTGATTATTAAAAAAATTGTATACAGTATATTTATATTAATTAAAAAATCGGCAGAATCAATACTAATTCGTTACGAGTAGGTTAAAAAATGTACACATAAATTTAAATGTTAGCATCTAGAAATGTAATAAATTATAAATAAAATACCTTTCATGTATCCATTACGATTATTAAGAGTAATTATATTCATCGTAAAATATCGTTCGGTTAACATACTCCGTAAAATTGCGTAAATTTTAAAATCAGGAGTTAGAACTCATTCAAGAACTAACCAACAAGTGATAAATCACGACTTTGAAAAAGTGAAAGTGACAGATAGATATTGAAATGAATGAGGTAGTGATTTTCGTAATATGGAGCGGTCGGTAAGTAACGTTAACACAAAAATATAGATTGATATTTTTTCTTACGATTCGTAGAGTTATTGAATTGATTGAGCAATTATTTTTTTATTATTTTATTTTTACTTTTTACACACACGAATATTCCACATGACCATAAATAGTGAACCTTGTCCTGCAAATTACGCGAGGGTAATTTGAACTTGTAACGCTTTAGGTCCAGGGATTTCATTAAAATATAATGATTTGATTCCATTTCACTGGGATGCAATCGAGTCTGGAAATCATAAAAATAGTAGTCAAACCATTAACAATTTGTTTGTGAATTATGCAGATTTTTTTAAGTATGACATTAGAAATCGCTGGCTTATTCCAATAATAAGAAAGGTTCATTTTATAATTTACCATGTATATCATGTCCCTTTGTAGAGAATATCATAAAATACAAAAAGAATTACCGATTTCCGTAATTTTGTTGTTGTATGAAACCAGTTTTATTCATTATTTTTCAGATATTGTTGTCAATATTCAAAATTGTACGTAAATATTAGTATGCGGCTATCCACTTACTTTACTACAAATAAGGAGTACAAGACGTGGTTATCATATTAACATAGAATTGCGACGCAAAAACATCTATTTATTTCATTAGCATCACAGTGGAATGAAAATAACACCTCAAAGTCAAATCTTATACGAGTGAGTATAAAGATAATCATATGAAGAATATTATTCAAACCTATTATATAATATATAAGGTTTTTGACTCCATCATAGAGTACCAAATTATTATAGTATGGTCGAGATCTCGGGATTTTCTCAGGTTTTATACACCAAGAAAGCTACTGTTGTTTTTTTACTTCAATTATTGATTAAAGTAATCTATATTTTCCTTAAAAACTGGAAAACTGTTATCATATTTAAATCTCTATTAGAAACAGATAAATACATTGATTTCAAATAATTTGATTGAAAGATAAAACCCTATTAACGATTTCATTTTTGATACAGTGGTTTCGCTTAAATTACTATGTAGATACTTTACAAAGGCGATCGAATAAAAACCCAATTTTAATATAGTCTTCTTTTTAAAAATTAATTGATACTTGATTCGGTGTTCATATTCGATTGTTTTTAAGACAAATCTCACCAATCAGTCAACAAAGTTACATTTTGTATATTTCTAGCTCCTATTTTTGACAATTTGAACTTAACTTGCATCAAAAACTTAAGCTGGGATGAAATATAAACGGCAAAAAGTAACGAATCGAACCGTCCCAATCGGATAACTGAAAAAGTAACAGTTACATATCGGCCACACCTCTAAAAGTTCTTTAACACCAATAGTTTTCTAACCTGAGAAAATCCAAGATCTCAAAAATATTATAATAATCAGGCAGTTCTTGATGGAGTAGAAAATGGTAGACGTAATAGGTTATTTATTGGAAAGCGAAACTTTGCTGATATTATAATCAATAAATAATAATATCGTATATTTACTTATGATAAAATATTTAAACAAAACCATTTTTTAAATGTGCCCATTAAATTATTTATGCAAGCTTCAATTACGTTTAAGCATTATATAAAAAAAAACGTCGTGACGAAGATGGGACATTTAAACCTGTCGTACAACACAATATTTTATTAATAGCGAGGTATTAGCATTCTGCCTGAGTGTCTTCATTTAACCTTTTATACTGTGGATTGAAGCAGGTGAAAATAAATATTTATTTCTCACGGTTATTGTGTAAAAGAGAAAAAAATATGTTACATAAATCAATAAGATCAAATTCACCATACGAGTTTTTATACAAATTAAAAGTATTTATTTTAATTTCTTTACATTAAAAATGTTTTAGTATGAAAATCCACAAAAATTGTTACATTTTCAATCGTTTTGTAGAAAATGATATTTTATTTTATTCAGATAATGGACCTGTGGTGGAGTTGTGGACTAGAGTCCATTTCCGATTTTTTGTACTAGTTTTTTAAACAGTGTGCTGGTTTAATTGTTGTAAATAAAAAATAATTTATCAGCATTCATGTACAAATTTTATTGAGAAAAACATGTCATTATATATTTTTGATGTACAGGATTTTTTTAAAATCAGTAATTGATTCACGTCGTCAAACATCAACGATATATATATATATATATATATATATATATATATATATATATATATATATATATATATATATATATATATATATATATATGAGTTGGTACGCATGGTGGCTAAAAGAATTAGGTTGGTGTTATTTCTTCAAAACAATATAGTGTGATTTGCATTCTACAACATTGTTATATTACCATACCACAAAGTAAATAGTGCTCATAAAATAAAAAGTTTTACATTAGCTTATCTTGACTACCTTACCACATTACTTTATCTTTTGTTTCAAATTTACGTTTTTTGTCGTACTGACTACAAATCTACCGGGAGAGTTACTATTGTAAGTCGAAATATTGAGTCAGAGACTGAGAAGACAAATCTGTGGTTGCTTTAAGTGATTTGATAATATTGCCGTTTACATATATATGGGTTAAAATTATAAATAGAACTTGTTTTTTACCACTTAAATGTTTTATTATTAACCCTAGTTTTGGAAGCTTTTGATGGACAGATGCTTCTGTCTACGGGTTTGAATATAAATCTTTGAACTTTATAAAATAAAATAAAACTTTGTTTTCACCACTTTTTATTGGTACACTTTTGTCAACCAGTTTCGACAAGAACCTTGTCGTCATCAGGGTTTTTGTGCTAATTCTAAAACATTAAAATGTGCCACAAGGTATCTGCGAAAAAGATTCAAGGAAATAAATCGTTGAGTTTTACATTCAAAACCTCTTACATGGAAGCATCTCGGCTGTCCAAATTTAAAACACAGTAAGGGACATTTTTTTTGTAGTACGTTTTTTTGCATTTTTGGACAAAATAGATTTTACTTAGTCCAAAAATGCAAAAAAACGTACTACAAAAAAATGTCCCTTACTGTGTTTCAAATTTGGACAGCCGATCTGTAGCTTGTAGTAATACACAAGTGGTAAAAAAAAAGTGTTTTGCTTATAATTTTATCATGTCTTACCACAGAGTGAATACCTAAACAATAAATATATGGCTTCATACCGTATGCATAAGGGTAAATCAAACTTTCAAGTGATGAATTCAATAAACTATTCTTTAAATACAGAGACTTTAGTACAGATAATACAGAGACTTAAATACAGAGATTTTAGTAAATATAGAGACTTTAGCGTACCTACATATTTTGTTGACGGATCATTAGAACAGTTGACACTAGGAATGTGCGCTGCCCTGAGTTAACATAAATCTTTCCACGCAAAGTGAAATAGGCATCATTAGCCATGGGCAAGTTTGTGGTCTCACTTTCGGCCGTGACCTCACTACGCCGACACGGGCCTCGCTTCGGCAGAAAAACAGACGGGCAGAACCACAGGCGAAGAGATCACTCACTCTTGTTCATAGTACGTTACTAAATTCACTCCCGGATATCTACGTCTTGCGGCCCCGAGAAGATCCAGTGTTTTTTGCTCACATTCTTATTTACTTGCTCACTCTCTTCGTTTTAAAAAATGACTAGACTGACACCTGAAGCGAAGACTGATCACCTTACCTAACCTTGTTGTAATTATCCTAGGTACTTTTTAGTATTAAATATGATTTTTAATTCATTCGTTGTTATTTTTTAATCCATTACAATTTTTAATTGAGTTACAATTATTAATCAATCTCATGCATTCCGTATCATTTTCAAACACGTGGTTTACGGTGGAATGCATCGAAACACGTGTCACAGTAGATTTTATGAAATTGTGATATTTACTAAATAAAAAATGAATTAAAAATGGTTAGATTTTAGCACGTGACTGCCGAATCCAAAAAGAGTTATAATTTACTCTAGAAATTTGAGATTTCGGGATAGTTTGAAATAGGCCGATATTTTAGTATGTCATGTATGATTAGAGTCTGTTTTGAATTATATTTTTAGGGATTATTAGAAAAATATTAGATTCATTACGAGGGCTGTAAAGAATGTGGCTAATTTAGGCATGAGAAGCGATGTTGAAATCGGGTCCAAAAAATATTATATTTGGGATACTTTTTTACTGTCTTCCTCGTAAGTGATTTTTTTCTGCTTCTGATTTAATTCGTTAACAAATTTTCTAGTTTTTTATAATTTTTTTCTCTCAAAAAAAGTGGGATATAAGGAAAAGAAAAGCTTCATTGTTTTTTTTTAGTATTATATTGCATACATACAATCGTATTGTACTCGTACAATACTTATGAAATTATAGTAACACATTACGAAAAATAACATTTTTGAGAATGAGAATCAATATTTTCACTTTCAAAAGTATTAATTAATTTTACTTAATCACACGAAAATTTTAATATTCATCTTAAACGGTATCCTCTGAAGAACTTTGGCAGCGTATAAAATGTTATATTTTGTCCTACGAGTAACTTTGCTGCCATAATTCTTAATGTTTTTATTTACATTTAAAAAAATATATAGAATATTTAATTTGTTAACAAAATTAATTTTTTGTTTATTGTAGTTGTTTTATTGAGTACCTATAGGTAATATTTATAAAATTAGAGATTTGCTCGCAATTATTCTCGAAAATAAACCGCAAAATAATAATTCTGATTCGATCGAATAAGGATATTGGAGCGGACATAGATTGATGGATTCTGCTCTTAAAAAAACGAACGGACATCATTTGACAGCGTCCGCGCCTGCCAATGCCATCTTTTGGTCACTTTTTTTGCGGGAAATATCCGTAAGTCATTTGATGAAATGATACCATAGACGAAAGTTTTTTATTTCAGTAAGTTTTGTGATAAATGCTACTGATTTGGTTCAAGCGGCAACGATTCTAACGGTTCATGGAGAGTTATATTTTTTGTCAAATGATCATTTTTTCTCATTCGCATAAGTAGGCTCGTGCATTGAAGAAATCGTTAATTTTATAGAAAAATATATTTTTTGCTTTTTGTTCATCATTTTTGGATTAACTAAAATATAATGAGAAAATATATGTTTTTAGGTTTTTTTTTTTAAATATTGATATATGTTATTATTTATTACTCATAATTAATAGTCATTCCTATTATTTATGTTTTATTACCATCATCCCAATATAATGGTACTTAAGGCACTGCATTAAATCAATTGAGTATTTGCTAGAAAAATAATCCCATTAAGAGAAAATTTGCGCTACTGGTCCAGGAAAAAAAAATTAGGGTAGGAAAAACAACGCTCATTTATTTAAGCATACTAGGAAAATGGTTAATTTACTTATAAGGATTTCAAAATATTTCCCAAGTGGCAGTATTCCCATTCGGGTCATGCTACGTCTTTTTCGGCCTTCCTCGGTTTCTATTTCAAGCCACACGGTATTTTCAAACACGGTCTTCTTCAGTATACCTGAAAATAGAAATACGAACATTAATGTATTAATTTTGTACTGACTTCTTGGTGGAATTGCATTTTGTAGAATAAAAAAAAAACAATTTAGCTTTTTTCACAAAATTTATGTGGAAAAAATATATGTAGTTTTTATCTTATTCTATAAAATGCATTTCTACCAAAAAAATGTCAGTACATAACTTATAAATGCATATATCAGAAAAATAAAATTACACACTTTGATTTTGAGTAGAAAAATAAATGTTAAAAAGTAAATATGTACATAGACTAACGACAAAAAGATAAAAATTCATTGTCTGAGGTAGTCTTAAAAACCTTAATCATTTTATACCTTATTCTACGCGAAGCATTAATATATAAATTGGAATTCAAACATCAATGTTGAAAAATAGCAACGGAAAGCAAAAAAAAAATGTTCATCCGAACATTGGCTATAAATACGCTAACGGAATATAAATCGGAAATAAATTGCTGAAATATAGAATTCCGTCTGTTCCATTTTGGCGGGAACCATAGAAAATAGGAAATTATAAAAGAAACAAGATGGCGGCCGTTTTTGTACGTTCGTTCAGAAGGTTTTTCCTTTCAATAATGGACTTTAGTCTATGGCCACAATGAGTGTACCTTGTTGTTAGAATTGATTTCACGCCTTGAATTGCTTCCACTCAACCAAGACGGCAAAAATGATAAAATTCGACAGGTGTTTCAAACAATTTGATAAAAAGTCTGAAACTCTTACCACCAACATGTTTTTGTCTAATACTTTATTCGTTTAGCATTTTTTACTCGAAATGAATGCTTTATTTTTGCACTATGTAATGCAAAATAGCTTGTAAGTGTTGATTTTTATCAAGTTCATTTGTGTTCTTGTTTTGACTATTTAAACATAAGTTAAGTAAGAGTTTTTTATTCATCAGAATAAAAAACTCTTAGTTAACTAACATTTACAACATAAACATTTACAACATTGACAACATGACTAAAAATTGTGAAAAAAAATACTTGCCAAGATACAAAGATATCTATAAATATCGTTTTAGTGTAATAGGTACTATGGTTTCTAGTTGAACACCAATTTAATTTAACAGAAGGGAAGCAAGATGAAAGCGGATTACTTTTAACACAAATTTATTCAGTTCTATAAAATTACAATCAAGAAATATTTAAGAATAATCGCGTGATTCTAATATGAGAACAGTTAAAATACGTGTCGATCGGAGGACGGGCGGTGACGAAATGTAACGGGCCAGTTTTCGCTCGTTGCGGGCTCAGTAGGGTGTTCGGTTATTCATTCGATTCGAGTTGCCATAGATGTGTGGGTTGCCACAGTACTTATAATTGAAAAAAGATAAATATCCATTTCTTGATTTTATCGGTAACTATAAAGTGAACTTATTGTTTACACATATCGACGGCTGGTTTCGAAATATCTAATATAAAGGCATAATGTTAAATTCACTGACAAGTTACTTAATGATGTCCATAATATCCAAGAGAGACAGAAATGGCTGGAGTTACAAAACTATATATACGTGGGTAAGTCAAGTTAATTTGAGGATTTCAAAAAGGTTAATTTGTGTAAAGGGGATAAATATTAAACTTACTGATATGATAACTACTGATAACGATAAAGCTTATAAGAGACAGATCTGATTGAAGTTAAAAATTCTGTTATGTAACTTATTCAAGTGTAACATTTAACTATTTAGGAACATTACTATTCTGACGAAACGGATCAAAAACCGGTGTCAAAATGACAAAGTCGTAAGAAATAAAAGTAAAGAGGTAAAGTTTAGTGAATTAATCAAAAAGATAATTAAAATGGGCATTGCAATTTAACTGTACTGCATAGATAGCACTTTTATATAACCATCCCCTGGAAAAAAAAAATATATAAGTAATTGTATTATGAAAAAAAACTTTTTCTCCTAACATATGTTATGTCCGCCTCCATAGTGTAATGGTTAGCATCTTGAGCTACCTTGCTGGAGGTCCCGGGTTCGATGCCCAGGTGGGTGGTGAAAAAAAATAGTGATTTTACACTATAATACTTATTTAATATTACCCAGGACCATGAAGCGTAGCAGTAACCTTGCTTTCATGTAAGTGACGATCAAGATAACTCTGCGTTAAAACGATTCAGTGCCTTATGCACCATTGGATGCGGATAAAGGTTAAAATATCCATCCAAAAGAGAGAACATATAACATGCTCTGCATATGCAAACAAAATTCCAAGAAGCATGAAAATGTAAAAAACGCATTAAAAAATATACAAATACCTATTTAGTTACATGGAAAATGTTTTCTCTGTTGGTAATTCTCCTATATGTGGTTTACCGAGCCTGTTTCCACCCTTAGCGTGACAGCCGCACCCCCTCGGTAGCTGGCGGTCACTGCATCAGATCGAATAAGGGATGAAGTCTGGACCGCGAATAGTTAGAATTGTTCAGCATCCCCCGCCTGCGACATATTGGATTATTACGCATTTCCGTATCCCGGAACCGTTTCCATGTCCTACTTTCAGTATTTTACTCTGTATATTCAAATTTGTTAAATTAATAAGATATGTATAAAATGGTTTTATGTTTATGATATGTTCATTGATATTCAATCCATATTCTGATTGCTAGATTTACAATTTGTATTGACATTCCTTGGTGGAACTGAATTTTATAAAATTAAATAACAATTATACTGTTTTTTCCACAAAATTTTTATTTGACCAGCGACTGGGTTTCCGAAACCTACGTAGCTGTTTTTAAACAACGTAGTTTTTTTTTTTATTCTATTCTTATAACATTTACATACATTTAAATTTTTGTAATATTTCCGTTCAAAAACATCGTTAGATACAGGAATTCGAAAGATATGTTACATTTACCTGCGATTTACTTATCTGCATGTATATCGGGTTTAGGATTTATCTACGAGAATCTGAATAATCATCAGGTAAAATAGAAGCACGCAGATATAAACATTGATAAAAAACAAATATCATTAATTGATTTGACTGTCAGATTTTAGTAAAATCCATCCATTTTTAATTTAAGCTTTACTTATTAATACCCGTATTTCTTAACATCTATTGAAACACGTGTTTCGATGTATTCCATATTCACGGTGTTAATGATATAGAATGCATCGAAACACGTGTCACATCGAAACACGTGTCACAAGGAAAAACTGTTTTTTTAGTAAGTTAAACTTAAATAGTTTTAATCGAAAACTAAAATTGATGGCAATCATCTAAAAAAAAAAATTATGAATTGATTTAAGCAAGGAAAGCAAAAAAAGTAGGGTCAGGTAAGAGATTAGGGAGGAGAGGTAAAATAATCCAAGAAACAATGGTATGAAGAGCACTTAGGGTTCCAATTTAAGGGTTATAATGATTTGCAGATAGAAAATTGATAAAAATGGGATTTCTTTTATTGTGTATAATAACAGACATTGTTATTTTATTTTCGCGATGCTTTTAGTGAAAAAGACTTCTGGACCTCATAATGCTTTTAAAAAGCACATTAGAGTCGTACGAAAGTAGTTTTTTCATTTCTCTCCAAATGATTTCACCTTTCTCCCGAGTATCACGTTCCTTGGCGACAAAATCTCTCCCTATCATCTTATGGAGGGCTTTTCATCCCAAACGTGTCCAGACTTTTTATGTCTCACAATGAAGTTATTTTTCCGTAACACCATTTACGACCTTTTCTTCCCTTGTACTCGTGTGATGGGAGGATTAAGATTTCGCAAACGATAGATCAATAATTGTAAATTGTAAAAATCAACTTATTTTTATTTCCAGGTCGTGAACGTGCACATTCGGCCTTACCTTTCGGAAAAACAAGATACTTCAGGTGAGAATTTTATTTTTATAAGGTTAAAAGTAGATAAAGTCGGGAATATGGTATTTACACACGGTAACTTGGGGGTCCTATCTCCAGTTTAATATACATAATGGGTAAATAAATTGTCCATATCCAAAGCGCGGTTAACGCACTAGACTACCATGCAGGATACCATTTAATATCACTCTGGACTGGTACTTGAAATGCTAGGCTGAACACCTTTCCTTCGTGTATTTAACGATCAAGATAACACTACTTCTATATGATTTAGTGCCCTACGGATCGGGTACAGATAATGGCTAACTTCTAAAAGTAACGAAAAGGTTATAAAATGAAAGAAATTAAGGGCAACCCTTCAAGGAGGCATTTTTATTTGTTGTACTGTAAACAAGCGATTTTTTTTAAAGAATTGAAAGTATTGCAGGAAAACAGAGCTACAAATATCACTTATTAACATGCCCTTCAATGTTTTGAGCAATAAATAATCGTAATATAAGGAAACATTTTGAAAAATTACCATATCGTCGAATTAATGCAAAAAAGAGACCAACACTGCCTCAAAGTAAAATAATATTATTTAGAAACAAATTATGTATTCAGTTGTGTGGTTGTCAATCATGGATTTTGTAGATTCATGTAGATTTTCATTTTCTTCTTTGGCTTTATTTAGATATCAAAATTTAAATGGTAGTTAAACAATCAAAATTCATTTCACATTTCGTAAATGTCCGCCTCTGTTGTGACGTGGTTAGCGTGTTTGTCTACCCTGCTGAAGGTCCCGTGTTGAAGTCCTAGGGAAGTCAATATGAATTTAAAAAAGGTTAACTCATATTTATTCAATATCACACTGGACAAATGCACAAAACTTTTCATATTTTACCTCAATGCAAACAAGGATTAAGATAACACAGCATCGACGCGTCAATTAGGGGCACTGCATCCCGTCGCGACGGGATGCAGTGCCCCATGCACCATTGTGTGCGGATAAGGGTTGAATTAATGATGATAAATTCAATAAAAATGGATACTAAAGTCTTCTGTGAACAAACTTCCATATGAATTATTAATTAATATAAGACACGTTTTGTGACCATTAATTATAAAAGACTGCACGTTTTTACCTTCAAAATGAAAGTAGACATGAGATGCTAATGGGTACAGGTACGTAGAAAATCATTTTGGTATATGTAGCCAATATATAAACAATTAATAATAATTAGATACATTCCTAACTGACTGTTTAATCACGATTTTTTTATTGAGGGCATTAGAATATGTATTTGGGTTATTAATTAAGCATAGAATTAATGCTATAAAATATAAAAGAGAACAATTTTATTAATATTACTTATTAATAAATGTATTAATTGAAAAATATATAAAAATAAAAATAACAAAGCCATAAACTGCAACGCTCATAAAAGTTTAAATACAGATAAAAATACTTCAATAATAAATTTGTATTGTATATTGACCTGCATATTTCATATTTGTTAACTCTCCCTTGAATAAATATATTAAGAAACTTGAAATTTTTAGCTTTAAAATATTGAAAGGTTTTGTAAAAACATGGTTGTCATTATGAAAATCATGGATGTTATTGGCAGCGAAACAAATAAATAAAAACAAAAACGAATGATTGGGAGTTTCTCACAGAACTGAATAATTGAAAAAACACTTTATTACTTGAAAATTACTATATTTAATATTTGATTAAAAACAACGCATATTTATAAAATTCTATACTTAATTCATCACAATAATTATGGTATTTCATAATCGATAGCAAAACACGTTTTGTTTTGATAGTAATACGTTTTAATTAATAACGTGAAGATTTTAATAAAGTCGTGCAGCACAGCTATACATGACTTACAATTAGTATTACAAATGAGGGACTCATACTATGCAAAATTATCACGAATCATACAATATTTTCCTTAGTAAATTGTGAGTCATTATGTTACGAAATAAAAGGTTTTGTCTATTTTGTTTAATAACTAAAAATTAAATACTATTGTTTAATGTCTTTTGTTTTGTATCTTTTAATCAAAATCTACGACATTAAAACATTAATTTGTCCGCATCCTATGGTGAATAGGGCACTGCATTAAATTGATGTTATTTTAATTAAATCGTCTATTATATTAACGCAAGGTGATCAGTCGAGTATTACATGGTACCATAAACTAAGCAAGGATACAAAATGCGATCCCTCTTCTAGTGGAACGGAAGGCCTGTTGACAGTCTGGCTTCTCCTGGGGAGTTTTATGTGGTTTTCTTCCAACAATGAGCAAATGCTGAGCAGTTCCTGATTGGTCAAACTATTTTATCCTTCCTGCTCCCAACACAAATAAAAAAAATTTAGCCATAAGAAACACAATTACACATGATGATCTATAAACCTTGTACATTATAAGCAAGGTAAATAAAAAATACTACTCCCATCTTAAAAAAAAGTCCAGTGGGTACCTACTTTAGTTACTAACTTGTCCAGGGTAATAGTTAATAAATACTCGAGTGAAATAACACGTATATCTATTTAAACCTCCCTGGGAATCAAATCTTGGAAGTTCAGCGTGGTAGCCGAATGTGCTAACCACTCCACATGGAGACGGAATATTATTTCTTAGTTTTCTTAAAACCGAATCCCACAAATCCCTTACAAATCTCTCCCCTATTCGTACATCATAGTACTTATAGCTCGGCAATTGATTTATGTTAGCGTTACCTTGCTCGCGTATTGTAAAAAAAACAGAACGGGTGATCCATGTACCGGTATATACCTGGATATTTTAGATTCGAAATTAAGTGATCTTTTCTACAGAAGATATTAAAAATTTGTGATTTTATAATCAGCTGTTTTCACCATTGATTATTTTCTTCTTTTTCTTCTCATGCCACTCCTATCGTCGTTTGGTGACCATCTCCTTAAACTCCACATAATCCTAGGCCAGCCTGATAAGGGTTTGCTGCCTCCGGTATTATTACAAACCACTGTCGAAGATTTTTTAGCCATGATGTTCTTCTACGCCACAAGCCCCGTCTGCCCTCCATCTTTCCGTATACTAAAAGCTGTAGAAAGACATATTTCTTTCCTCGGAATACATCGATAAAATATGTGGCTTTTTGTCTTTTGACAGTAGTTAGCAGTTCTCAATCTTTAAACATTATTTTAAGGACTCTTTCAATGGACCGTTTGAGGTATATTAATTGATTAATTAAGGCATTTTTTCATAAACCGTCTTTACTAAAAGAGATACAATAAAAATTACTCAAAAATTCCAAATGTCTAACTGAAAAGAAAATATGATCGAGTATTGAAACAAAAAGATTTTTCAATTATTGAGAATGGAAAATCAGTTCTGCGGTGCCGTTTCTGGAAACCTTAAATGAAACGCAGACATCAAACTTTTAGGATAATATTATAAGTCGAAAAGCACTCAGGACTTTTCAGAGACTCAACTTTTATTAAACGCAAAATTTTACCCTCATAGAACAACGAATAAAAGCATTTTTGGATGAAATCTTTTGGAAAACAGTCATGAATAAGAACGTTTTATTCTTAAATGAAAAAAGATATCATTCAAGTCCTTAAATTAGAAATTCAACAAAGAAAAAATATGTCACTTAAATTTTTTAAATAAATGAATAAATTTATGTCTTATATTTTGACATTTTAACCGAGATGAAGAAGAAACTGAAAGTCTAAATGTTTAAGGTCATATGACCTGTTATAGGCCGGTAAAGTGATCACTTAACACATGGTTAACATACAACATTCTACACATGATTGACAACCACAAAAGTCAAATTTTTAGAACTCTTACATAAACCTCATGATACTACTTATGTTCACTGGAGCCATCTATGATTGGTTAGAGAAAGCTTGTATTTAACAGTAAGATACTAACCGGAATATTTTATCTACTGAAAGACGCTTGAAAACATAATGTGCAATTTTTATGCAGCTTATAATTTGATCGGATTATTTTATTCACAACATTTTTCATCATGAATCTGGACTCACCAAAAATGTTACATATATAAAAGCCTCTTTTGAAAGATACTAATGGGTTAATATTATTTATGAGTAAATTATGGTAGCAGATTTACATATTTAAATGAATTTAAATTAGACATGCAAACCATGTATTTTAAAATCTTCAATTCGCAATGATTCGCTTCATCTACTCCAAATGTAATGAGGTAGAATTTTTTACGTTATTGTAAATAAAGTTTAAACGAAACAGAACGGTTTATTCTGATAAATTGTTTCCCGAGGATATTTTAAAGCTAACAACTTAGTAAACAAAGTTATAAAAATACATTTTTAACATGTTTACTTAAGCTATAATAATATATCGCCCACTCCTTTCAAGAACGTCATAAATCAAAAATTGATTTTCAGGAGAACGTTTTTAAAGTTTAAAAATATAATACAATGTATTAAAAATAAATATCAAGCCACTTATTGAACTTTCTACTGTGCAACAGATCTTTTTAGGTAAAACCTGAAGGTTTTTTCTCCATTTGAAAAATATTTAGTATATTTAAAAAAAATGAAACAATACCTTTTCTTCAAAATACAAAAACAAC
The DNA here is from genome assembly GCF_059751285.1 of Brachycentrus maculatus. Taxonomy (NCBI): domain Eukaryota; kingdom Metazoa; phylum Arthropoda; class Insecta; order Trichoptera; family Brachycentridae; genus Brachycentrus; species Brachycentrus maculatus. The sequence continues at coordinate 1,077,266 of NW_028281020.1, read as the reverse complement.
ACTTTCTGCCCTGTAGCGGGTAAATATTGAGTTAAAAATATGCCGCTTTTGCTGGGATATAGTACATTTTCTGGGCATTCCGAAAGTATGCACAACTTATAATTGTCGATTTTTGATATATGACGTTCTTGAAAGGAGTGAGCGATATGTATTTTTTCAAAGATTTAATGAAACGAACAGTCTCACCAACACGTGTAAGAGGTTATTGAAACAGATGGTGGCTCTATGGTAGTGATTCTGACTTTGTTACTAAGGTCCGTAGGTTTGATTCCTTACTCTTCCACAACATGATTATTATGTTACAAAAAAAATGGTTGACAAATTTAGTTGAAAAAAAAAACATTTTAGAAATAAAACGAAAGAAAATTAATTTTAAAATATAATATTCGATGGTGAAAATACTGTGGAATCTGCGAAATCGAAAAAAAAATTAGATTGGCAGATTATGAAACAATTAAAAAAAAAATCTTGGCCTTTCTAAAATGATAAAGTATTAATATTTTAAAAACCGAAAGTGAAAAAGTTTGTATTGTAGGGAGCGAACAATACCTAGCCACGCATTTCACCCTATCCGGTCTACGGATTGATTATTTCCTGTTCTTTTTCCGGCCGAAATGTATTTATGTAGTCTACAGAAAAAAGGAAAACACATACTCCTAACAACAAAGGTCTACGGAGGTTCTTGAAAACGATGTATATTTAGATTTTTTAAATATATCTTGTAATGTGGGTTATTGTAAATAGATTTTTAGCATTGACGTAAACGTATTACGGATATTTATATATATTATTTATTGAACTAACGGTACATTTTATAACAAAAGTACCTTTACAGTAGTTCAAACCATACATTCAAATGTTTTCTTTTTATCTTATTCAAGCATAGATCCCTCTCATAATCTAGACCGCAGAAATGATTACTCGTACTGTACGTTATTTATTATTCATATATGACATTGATATCATCGCAGTTTTCTTTTCTGATCACATTTTTTTATTAACCATATACGAAATGACAAATGATATAAAAGTAAATAGAAATTAAAATTAAAAATAAATAACTACGATTATTTTTTGCAAAGCACCCAAAGTTGGGTAATATATCGATAATAATTATAACTAATAAAGGTAAAGTTCAGACTTTGATGGAGTTTTTTTTTGCAATATAAGAGGTAAAATTGTAGTTTAACCTTACTATATGTTGAACAAAATAGCAACAGACTCAAAACTTTACATCGCTTATGGTGAGCAGCGTATTTCTTGGCGGATGCTAAAATATTTTATTCCCAAAAGAATATGAAATTAAACATATTTAAAATGTGAACTTTATTTTTACTGTCGTTTCTGTTTAATAGGACTGAGCCATAATGACACGAGACCAGGTATAGCTAGCAGGACATATTTTAAAAACGTAAATTCGAAACATGTTTTGTTTTACACATCCATTATTTTCACAATACTCGATTTATTGAGTAATAATTTTAGCACATTAATTTCCGAAATATGTTATATGATGTTGTGATTTTACAAAAATGAGTTCATTGACAAGAATAGCTCGTATTCAGTGTCATATTTTATTCCAGAACATCATCGGATAATTTATTATTGTCAGGCACGGATGCACTCCCAGCAATGCAGATCACATCCGAAATAACAATGAGATAACTCACTCCGTCCCATTAATGGCGTCGATGGCAAAAAGTTGAAATGCAAACGAAGGGCTCGTCTGCGATACATCAGTGACGTTATTCTGCAATTTTAAATAAATTTAATAAAAATATTTATAATATAAACTAGTTGGACCCGATCACGTGTTGCTGTGGCTCAATCTTTGTTAATTTTAAATAAAGAAAATATTGAGCACCAATTTAATATGTATTATATCACAATTCATGTGAATGCCCGAATGTAATTTTTTTTAAATCAGACCTTTTTATAAAGAAATACTTTGTGTACTGTAAGAATAAGTAAAAAAGTGTAATTAATAGAAATTTAATATAAACTTAATGAAGGAATAAATTTTTTTTATTCAAAATGGTGCCATGAAGAGCGTTACCATTTCCTTTCCCACGTGGCGGTTATGTACTTTACCTTAATTGCATTCGCTAATGTCGTATGTATCCCATCAAAAAAATCCAATCTTAGAACCAAGAATGTGTGGCGCTAAAATGATTACCTTGTCTTCATATGTAAACGATCAACTGAACATTATGTCCATTTGATGCGGCGCTCTATAAATTACTTAATGCGGGTAGAAAATAAAGCTTTAACTTCATATTTATAACCAAGAAATGTTTTTATGGTGTTTATAAATATGACTTATTATTAAAGGTTTAAATTGAAAATGATTTTTTGAATGAATAATTCTAATGATTTTTAAAAATATGTACCATTTTTAATATTGTTGAACTGATCTTGTACGTTTTTTTAAAAAATGTTATGTATTATAATTTTTTTGTAATTTCATTTATTACAACTTTTTATGGCACCTATTACACGTTTTTTTTATAATTGACGATTGCTTCTTCCACCATTATACTATAATCAATAATTTGGTACCGATCAAAACATCCTACTAAAGATGAATTCACGTTCACAAGATGTCAGATTATTTTTTGTCTCGAATTTCGTAAAGGATGATTTATTTGATCGAAATAAAAGATAGAGATAAGCACAAAATACTACAAAGTAACGAACTGTATCTCGTGAACAGGAATACTTTGGGTTATATCAACTTCAAAGACTTGTATAAATTCAATATATCTTTCTAGTAGCCATAGAAACTCGTGTCCTCTCATCTCGATAAGTTTGATAGAAGATTAGAATGTTTTGGGTCATATCTAGATTGACCCTTACCCCATTGATCATCTTTCCATCTCATTTTTCTCTTGATATTGAAGATATTATTAAGTAAATTAAATACGTGAAATACTAGAACATGAATATATGTAATACGTATAGGTATACATGAAAGCAACGGGGTGCTTTTTCCAACAAGGAATTTCAATTAAGACTTGCTCTATTTATCGATATTAAAGTATTAAGTATCGTTTTATTATATTCACGTTCTTATTATTTTGACTTGATCGAGGGTAACATTCGTTACTTTGATTCTAATAAGTTCACTGCACCAAAACTTCAAGTTTTCATTTTTATATATATCCATCTAAAGTCTGAAAAACATTTTTTGAAGTTTTATTTATTAGATAATAATTACTTTGTAATGAGAAAATAGATAAATGACATAAGTAAATAGAAATTAACACATTTTCAACAGACTTTTAAACTGAACATTACAAATTAACATGAAGATAATTCGATGTAATTTGATGTATATTAAATAAATAAAAAATATTATTATTGCCATATCAATGGCGTGAGAAATGGAGTTAGTTGATTTCATAAACGAAAATTTGTAGTAGATTCCGTTCTTGTCAGATTATTTGTGGAACTTTAGGCGGACAGTGTTTGTATATGGACCTCTTTAAACAGAATCCCGATTGTGTTGACAAAACCTTTTTTATTTATTTTAAAAGTTTCACAGATGCTGTTCAAAAGAAAATTTACGAATGAGCAAATAAACAGCACAACAATTTTAAAATAATAAGATCGTTTTGTTAAATAATCCGTTTTTGTACTTTAATGTAACAGTTCTTGTTTTTTTTTTAAATACATATATACCCATATACCTTAGAAGCTTAAATTTGGAATACCTACAAATAAATAAAAAGTGCAAAATAAAATAATTTTGACGGCGTTATTTGTAAAACTTTTTTTTCCCATTTAAACTCTTGTAAATTCAATGATTTATAGTTGGTTTGTGTTTTCGTGGTTAGTTTTATGAACTGTGAATTAGAGGTCCACGGTTGACTTTCAGTTTAATACAACTTGATCCCTATTTAAAAACATAAGCTGCTTTAAAATGGTATTGAATCGAATGTTTGAGTACATCATATAGTAAAAGCACCATTCCTTTTTATAGAGGATTATTAACATATCCGTACATTAACATTATTTCATATTATTTATGTTTTAAATTTATAAATTTTTATTTATGTTGTAAAATATTCCTTCAAAGTAAGTGTGTAACTTTTGTCTTTATTGCTGAAAAAAGTAGTTTGTAGAACATGATATAAGATGCTAAATAAGAAAAATAAAAAGCTTCTTTGAGACGTTATATTGTAAAAATGACGCTACTTGACAAATCAAATAATATTTTCTTTCGAAGATACAATACTTTTTTTTTTAAATTGATCACTTTTTTGTTCCAAGTACATTTCAAAGTATTTTTGCTATTTCGACACTGATTTGTAGGTTAAAATATTGTGATTCGAACGAGTGATGTCAATTATGTATTCAGACAAAAGCGAACAAGCTGAGGTTAGAACGTCATATTTATACTCTATTTCACATACTTTAAATCTCCAATTGGCAACCCTTTTCTATATTCTGGTCTTAGCGTAACTCTCTGCCTCTTTTGCCTTTATTTTCATCCCTCTCGTTTATTATGCAAATACGCAGAATAAATAGCGAAAAAGAAAATAATTTTTATTTCGGCAAAGCCAGATTTTTTGTTTGCATTTAGAGATACTCCGATGTAACTCGTTTTTTTAAACAATTATTTAGCTAGCGGTCTCGTGAATATTTATATTTTTGGCATGATACAACATATTTGAGAATGCTAAACTGTTACATGTAGCCCAAATAAAAATAAGGTTCATTTAAAAAATCAATATTAAAAATTATTATCACTGATTAAAAGTATTTATTTTAATTTAAATTAGAAAATTAAATGTTTTTTTCACGAAAAGTAAATTGACATTTAACATTTCAAAATAAAATTGAGCGAAATTCGTTTGAATAAATTCCGAGAAATCGTTGAAAGCTCCCGAATCAAATTATATGTCTTAAGTATGGATATCGTTTCAAAGTCGTAATCTTTCTTACTCACTTTAACTAAAAATTCTTGGGCCTTCAATCGTAAGCGATATAAAATATTCAAAACGGAATAACGTTTAAATATTCGAGATATCTCTGCTCAAACAACATTAAATTCAAAGAGATGTTTCGTCTCGAATTTGAAAATTCATCGTATCACGTCGTATTTCCCGCAGGAATCATCTTATGTTCGGCATGCCGAGTAGACCCCGCTAGTCGCTCAGGCGTTAGAGGCACCCGCTATACATCCATCAGACAACGTTTCGTAATAAATCAAACGGCTTTCCTTATTTACAAAATAAAACATGGAAGTCTAACCAACTTTAAATCATTCATTTTGTTAAGTTTAAACGAACACCGGCCTCAAAAACCGCCAAAAAGTAGGTATTATACTTTGTTATCTATCTGTGAGTGAAATACACTGTTTCTCAAACTGTTTAATATATGAGTGTGCATGAATACTCAATGTTCTTGTATACGTAAATATATTTGAAATACTTGAATGATGTTAACTGAAAGCTTAACATAATACAATTGCTTATTTTGACTGGCTCATTTTTATCATTTCAAATTACAATAGGCTTAACGTTAGTTTTAATATTTATTGAATCACATTATTGTAAGATTATTGGAGATTAAAATAAATTGGTTTGATTATTCCATATACACCAAAAATATAAAAATTAAAATAAAATTTGTATTTATATACCCTTAATTCTGAGTCCGTTTTTGTGGGTTCGTACATTAATGAAATATGTTTTTTATAATTTTTTTTGATGAGTTTAACTTTTGAATACATTATTTGACCATACAAATTTGTGTAGAATAATATCTAGTTTAGTAGGTAAATCATATTATAGTGTGACATATTACATATGTAATATCAAAATCTATCAAACTTTAAATATAATAGAAATAAGCCACTGACAAACACCTTTTTTTATTGAGAACAAAGAGAAATTTAAATATAAGTGTAATCGAATTGAAAAATTTAAATGCTTCATGGTGATGTTTAATTTATTTAAAGCTTATCTTTCAAAAAAATTTACATCACGCTTCTCATTTGCACACTATCAAAAATTATTTCAGATAATTATCATATACAGAGTTTTACGGAGGAAAATTATGATAATGTTGCATTTTTGAAATGCATTCCTTCCCACCCAGTTCTGTGCTCCCTGAAATGAAAAATATCTGGAATTTTATTCCTCAGTGCACTTAGCTGCAGAAACGCTTTGAAAATATACACATCCACTCGGCAAATCCAATACGCGAATCGTGAAATACGTTTATAATATTTATTTCAAAAATACACACGCTAATATCTAGTGACGAAAACAAGGTATTGTTTCTTTTATATTTTGCCAATAAAGACGTTAAAAACAGATTAAATTAAACAACAAAAAGTTTACAATATTTGAATTTTTTCAATTTTTTTTTCACTTTAATGATTTTCACACAAAGATTTTTTATATCTCAATAAACGAGTAGATGAGTAAGAATATGGAAGTATGAGCATTTTCAGCCATCGTCATTGGTAGGTTTGAAATTTCATTTAAACCAGCCGTTGACAGTTCGTTAGGCCTGAAAATGTCCATGATTTCATAATCATCTTCATCTGTGTTGAGATATAAATAACATTTTTTTGTTAATCTGATCGAGGTAGTTGATATTAAGTATCATCTCAAAGGAAATGACGATTTATTTATTGATTTGGCGTTTGATTTGTAGAACTCCATTTTAATTTATGTATTAATTTTAAATCAAACAGAGATTTTTTTGAGTCTACTAAGTTGTATTTTATGAATAAAAACACATAAAAAATTATATTGTGACAATTTTTTCGCCTTATTAGGGCATTATCAAACGAATGACATTCGTTTGATAATGCCCTAACAAGGCGAAACAATTGTCACAATATAATTTTATAAGTGTTTTTATTAATAAAATACAACTTAATAGACTCAAAAAATCTGTGTTCGATTTAAAATTAATACATAAAGGAAATGACTAGTTTACTACTTGTGATATATTTAAATTGAAAACGGTGATAATGTTGCATAAATAGAATTTGCCTAAAATTAATATTCCTTTATTAAACTCCCACCCAATAATCACGGATTAGTTAGAATTAGTACAAAGCTTTCTTATTTATCACTCAAATGTTATTAATATTCTCGTTTCCAATGAAAAGGATATTATATTATCAAACTGAATAAAGCAAAAAATTATTTCGTTGATATAATAAAATATAAAACATTTTACCTATCTCCCGATATACTACAAATCATGTGCTCTTTTTTATATGAAAATAATATTTTCTATAAATCTAATTACACATTAAAGTAAAACATTGGTCGGGAAACTCAAAAGTTGAGGGAGTAAAATATCCACATTACAACGATCAACGCAAGTGATGTGATGTTCATACGTTTAAATAGCAACTATCGACATTTCGCAATTATATATAAATATATAAATAAATATATATATATATATATATATATATATATATATATATATATATATATATATATATATATATATATATATATATATATATATATATATATATTTTATATATATATATATATATATATATATATATATATATATATATATATATATATATATATATATATATATATATATATATATATATATATATATATATATATATATATATATATATATATATATATATATATATATATATATATATATATATATATATATATATATATATATATATATATATATATATATATATATATATATATATATATATATATATATATATATATATATATATATATACATTTATATATTTATATATATAAATATATATTATACATAAATATATATTATATATAAATATATAATCACGACAATCCAATAAATTTTAAGTGGATTTAAGTAGAGTTTTTTTAAATAACCCACACCTCAAAAAAATATTATACTTTAAATTAGACTCTGTGTGTTTGTTATAACTGGATTGTTTCTATAAAAGCGCAAAAAGAGTTTTCTTTCTACGTTTAAATTTATGTATAGTTATATTTTTATTAAGGTTTTTCACAAAGGATGTTCTTACAAGAAGAACTTATTTTGTAACAAACGTATATTTTTACATGAAAAAAGCCTTTTGATCTCGGTTTTGCTATTCCACTGGAATAATTGGTTATTTACTAATAACATATTTAGGGTATTTTTTATTTATCAGAACCATCCTTTCAGAAAACTTTTCAATTTGACAGTTCAGTGAATCAGTCTATTGTTTCACTACCTTATTTATTATTTTAGACCCAAATTTCGGGAATTGTTGTATCTCGTTTGCAATGTTGACTATTAATCTCATTTCCCTTTTAGAAACGATAGAGATCTAAATGTAGTCGAAAATGGCACATTAGAACATTTTTTAAAAACATAGATTCCTATAGTTTTAAAATGAAACAATATGTTTTCTTTAATTTAGACCCATTTATAAATATTTATTTTTTTTATTATCAAAATAGAGATAAAAAACTTAAAAAAATATTGTTTTTTACATTTTCACAGTTCTAGGGTTTTTTTAATACAAAGTTTTTTATAGACACATTTGAATGGAAGATAAGGGACATGGTTTGAAATTAAATAAATACTGTAACATTTTTTTACAGTATTTTAGATTTCAAACGGTTATTACTTATAACTTTTTTAGTCATGTTTATCCGCAAATATAAATACATATATGAAGGTAGGTACGCACAACATAAATAATTATTGTAGACGGGAAAGATAATTTTATTTCTTTTGAATTAACGCATTAAAAGTAATATTTTTTAAACATAACCCTATACAACAGTTTAATTGTTGATTTTAATGAAATATTATATATATATATATATATATAATTTTTTTTATATATTGCGGTAAAAACGTTAGGTTATGTATGTTTCATATGAATATAAATTGGCTTTGTTTATCTGTAAATGCATATGTACCTACAATGCTTGTAAAATTCAAGTTCCATGAAGAATACCCAGTCATGAACAAAAGGGAAAAGTGAAAACTAAAACCGAATACTTCATACTTTTTTTTGTTATATTTTGTAAAAGACTCTCCACTTTATTTTAAGAAAACTTTATTCTTGAACTGTAAGAGTAAATATGAGAAAAACATACCCTGCATTATTGTTCTTTAGTTTATAAGACGTATAAAGAAATTTTAGTAAAGAAGAGAAAAATATGAAAACTGTAACATTCTAAGCTAAATTTTCTATGTTTATTCAATTATTTTTATGCTAAAAGAGTCTTTACATAAAGAGTTTATGAATATTTTCCTTTGAAATGCAGCAGTCTCGCATTACTCGCTGTTCGAGGAAGGGGAATGTTTATTTAGCGTTTAATTTTGTAGAGAGTAACAAATAGAATAAACAACAGCGAGTTGCAATACCTTCGTATCTACGCCGGCGTTCTGTGCTCCGGATAATATACTTGGAAGTATTTAATTATATTTTATTTATTCTGCTTACTTAGTCAAATGATCTAAACTCTCAAATCGCAGAAAAATGGATTTTATTATTTATTCATTCGGCATTAACTGGCATTGTGGAATGACATGTAGATTATTTTAAAAATTAAATACTTGTACACTTTACCAAAATGCGTTACCATTATTATCTATGTTCCCATTTATTAAAGTCTCATCCCCTAACCCCTCCTTCTAGTTATTATCTCATCACCACTATTTTTTTTTCTTTATGTTTATTTTTTTTGCATTACATGATATAAATTCAAATACAAAAAATATGAATAAAATATAAATATAAATGCAAAAAAAGATCCCACAAAGGCATGGCATGTGTGTGGGTATACAATATAATTTAGATCATAGTAAAGAGTAAAAGGGTATAGGTATTAAAAGTAGAACTAGAATAATAGTGTTAATATAAAATACAAAAAAATACAAAAATTAAATTTAAAACTTAAAAACATAAAAAAGATGAAAAAGTAAAAAGTTATCAAGCATGTACTACAAGAAAAAGGAGCTTAAATCTGTCTCTTCAATAAACAATCTAAGCAAAGTTTTAAATCTACACAAACTTAAGTAATTAACATCTATCAAATAGTCATTGTGGAATAAGTTAAACAGTTTTGGAGCTTGAAAAATGCTATATTTAACTGTTTTTTCCATTAGCTTTTGTAATCACCTGTTGATGAAAACATATGTCTTTTTCCATACTAGTCGTGTGTAATGAAATAAAACTCAATAAGTCGTAAAACAAGTGTTTTTATTTGTTTTATTTTTAAATTGAACTGATCACATGTATCATCATATCGAAATCGTTTTAAAAGTTATCCTTGATAGATTTATCTTTACATTTTGAATTTGGGAAAATATTAAGTGGTTAACAGGTATACAGCCTCAAATAAAATTGCACTGCTTCAATCATTCAGGAACTCGAGTCTTTTTGCAGTCGTGATGGTCTTATTGCGGAATTTCAATAGTCGTTTTGCGATTTTGTCTTCCCTTCTACAGCGCGAGGGCAATTTAGAATCTGCCAAGTCTGGAGACACTTCCAAATGGAGGATAATCTCCAATCTTGCCAACACTGCACCTCAAGATGTGAATGTGAAACACCGTCTCCGGGGCGACTGGGAATCTCGAATCTGATAACACACAACCAATCTTAACGTGAATGCATTACAAACGTACACGTACGTTGCTTAATGGAGTTAAGATAACGTGGTTTGTTTAGACTCGAGTTAAAATGATTGTATTTACCCCATATTCAAATTTTGCGCCTCATGTTATTTTAAACACTTAATGTAAGAACAAGGGTGTATGAAAATAAAATTTAAATAAAAAATGCGTTTTTTTTTCAAATCAATATTCACTCCCGTTTCAAATAAGTATAATACAAATAGTTTTCCTATACATGATGCAACTTCTATTTGTTCTTTTAAAATATGAAATGTATTTTAAAATTAAGAATTATCATTAAATTTAAAATAAATTGATAATAAATTTAACTTATATTCAGCATAGATAAATATTTTTTTAATAAAGGTTGTTTAGTCATTTACAAGGCAAATCACACACAAGGTACAAGTTTTGAGCATTCTATAAAAAACAATATTTGTGAATAAGTATTGTTTTAAGCGTTTGTTCTTATTAAAACTTTTGTTCAAAATCAAAGTTTACAGATTTAAATCAATTATATACGATAAAACTAGCATCAATATATTTAAACATATTTAAAAAATATATTATATAGCAATAATATATTTTTTAAATATGTTCAAATTTTTCTAAATTTTCATAAATGCTAAATTTGCATCAATCTGGAGTAAATCATATCAACATTTTTATCGACATCTCTTTAAACAGACAAAAAAGTCATTAGTTGATAATTTTGCTGCCAAAATTAACCAATTTCAGCTATTGATATCGCAGACGAAGTCTCATTCGAACAATGATGTCAATATTTTACATTGAGGCATTTTTACAACTTTCCAAAATTTGAGTAATTTGGTAGTTAATCATGCGTAGAGAGCATCACTTAAACCAGCAATGACTTATCATAAGCTCTGTAAATATATATAATAGTATCTTAATAAACAAAAGGAAAAATATTAATGTCTTATTTTATTATGTCAGTTCTTGATTCATTTGTATGTACAGTTATAAAGTCAAATTAATTAGGAAAAACTCTGAGTAATAAAATCTCGTCAGAAAATCAACTAAATTTCGTTTACTCTTATATCAAGGTTTTCCATTTTCAAAGTATATACAAGCAAATCAGGTTTATCTAATTTGCCTCCCTCAGATGCAACCCTGTAAGCTAATATGGTTTGAAGTCCTAGAAGGGGATGGAGGGAAGCATTACTAAACCTGGATGAGTAACTGCTACTTAGTTAGGGGAAACTTGCATGTAGCCGGGACTAAATCTTATCCATTTATAGTACTAAGAAATTTTGTTATTAAGATTTTTTTAACATTCTTATAACCTTTTAAAAAATATTTTTTTAATAATAATTAAATATATTTTTAAGTTAAATTTTATGGCAAATATTTGTGATTTTTCTTCGATTACAAAAAAGCGTATAAATACTGTAATAAATAATTAATTTTTTTATTATTTCTTGAAATTTCATCAAAGATAAAGAAGAATATGGAAGTCTGGGCATTTACGGGGCTGGCGACCGTCAAAGGCTGGTTCAAGTGATTTTTACCCATTATTGACAACTACACTACTCAAATTCTTGGAAGTTCTATATATATGAACCAATTTTGAAACATTATTCTTGAATCACTCGAATTAATTATAATTATAAATAAAAAATTATTTTTAAGATCAACATTATTTGGTTAGTGATTGTTGCATCTTAAAATAAAATGTTTTTAGTTAACACTTTTTTTTATGTTTGAATTGTTTTAATTGTTATATTTTATTTATTACTGGCTCTATTGCCGCTGTCTCTCAATCTGGTTAAATGAAAAAAAAATAGAAAGCATGTATTTAATTGTTACATTTTACAATACTTGTAAGTATACAATATTTTAAACAATGTTTGCCATTTAAGGTTCTGCTATATCGATAAACAGATGACGCTGCCTTTGTGGTAAAAATCTGTAGTGGTAATAATCGTGGATTTTATATCACTAGTAAAAACTCCTGTCGGTAAAAAACTTATAATTAAGAACTTTTTTTGCAAACATTTTGTTATATGGTATGAATACTTATATTTGAAGGAACGTTATCTTGTCAATAAGTTACTATCAGTAATTTCTTATAACGTATAAATGTAACAATAATTAAAGAAAACACTTCAAACAAAAAATAAATAAAAAATAAATAAAATACGTATAAATGTGATGTAATTTTTTGAAAACAGGCTTGAAATAATATTTTGAAATGATGATGTAATAAATACATCTCAATAATCTTTTTTCTATTGGTATCTCGTAGTTATATGAATATTTTTATCGTGAGGTAAAAACCAGATTTTAATATCTAAGGAAAACATCGGTTTCATATAATACAACCAAAATTTTCTTTAGATTTTTGAATTATATAGTAAATGGAAATTTTGGAAACTTCCTTCAAGTAAAGTTGACTTTCTGTCATCTTTGCTTCAACAATAACAAATTTGACAGTCCTTTTAATAATTCCGAATAGTGTTCTCAAAATAAATATTGAAGGCAGCCTGGTAGAAAATGAAAGATATGCGTAAACATTGGGATCTGTTGTTGAAATATGTATGAAACATATTGAATGAAGTCAAAACCAATATTTTGCGAACAAATTATACACTTTTCTACTTGTAAGTACAAAATATACCATAAATTGTCTGGATTTTATGTAAATCCAATGCTACCGCTAGGGTTTAATGTCACGAGTGTGCTTTCTAGAGTAAAGAGTTATATATACGAGTGTATAGTCATGTAGGTATCAAATGAATTTTATTTTAAAAGGATTTTAAATAGCTCCGTCTAGACAACATGTTGAATTCGTCTACTGTGTGGATGAGAGAATTAAAGATCATATCGTACATAGCATGTGTCAAGAAAAGTTTTTATAGTATCAAGCACTGTTTTATATAATTGTTTTATTAATAAATGATTGAGTTTGTTTGTGATTTTATTTTATAAATAAGGCAAATTTATTTGAGTACTGTTACACCCTGTAGCAGTTGGAGGATTGCTATTTATTATTTATTCATATGTTGACAAACTTTTCTTGGATGAAGAAACTGAATTACGTTGAGTAAGTATAAAATGAATGTTTTGCTTGCATTATTAAATATTTATAATATTTAATAAATTAAATAAAGCTGTAGTATTTTTTTCTTCATATTTTCACAAATTTTCTAATTATTAGAAATTTTAATCATCGTAGATTTTTTCTTGATAAATTGATATTTATAATGATACAAATGGGGATACAGTAATAGCGCATTGTATTTGACGCAATTATGGAAGCAGCCATGAATATACATATATTTTATTCTATGGATTTTAAGATCAACTCTTTTTTCCACTCCGTAGTGGTAGTACATTTTGCTTACAGGCTGGAGGTTCAAAAATAAGGGATATCTAATGCAAATGTCATATTAGATAATTAATGATAATACCATGGAAAATCATTTTATCCGTGTTCTCTCTCCACTTGAAGTGTATTGCTTTAATCTGGAGTATTGGCACGAGGCGCTAGATCAATTCATTAAAGTTTGTCAATGTTCTAGTGAATATGGAGCTCGAGTTCAGACGGGGTTGGAGTGACTTCTTCATATAAGGCGAAGTTCAAGTCGCCCCTGTGTTGATGGAGTGTAATTGCATTTCCGTAAGTCTGTGTAAACATACGCTAAATTCAGAGACGTAATCTAGAGACTTTGATGTAAAATTCGCGTTTTTCTTTTGACTTTATTAAAGAAATTCACTTAATTAATTAAAACAAATATTTTCACAGTGATTGGGAAAAGGAAAAAGAATTAACGAGGGATAAAAATTAAATCTGTACCTTTTTTACAATTTTAAAATAATATTTTACTGTATCTAAGTAATAAAATTGAACACTAATATAATCCTCTTTTATTTTACTAAATAAACTCATGAAATTCTATCTTTATATTAATGAAACTTGTTATCCTTTTAATGATTTGTTAAAACATGGATTTTTGCTCGAATTGTGTGAATTTTTCTGTTTAAATAACAAACAAACAAAAAAATTTGTTTCTTCAGCAGTGATTGGAACCGATTCAATATTTTAAGTAAAAACAAGAATTGTTACAATTCAAAACATTTTTTAAAAATACGCATGCGTTGGATGTAAAACATCAATTTACATATTGTTATCTACTATGTACAAGGGTTGTCATCATCTAGTTCAAAACAATGTTTAATTTACATTTAGACCTGACGATGGAAGCTAAGCTTTCGAAACTAGTCGTAAATAAGCTCATGTGAAAAAAAACAAGTTTTTCTTTAATGATTTCAACGTGTCTAACCACAAAGTAAATGTCGAAATAATAAGTAAAATAATGTTTTATTTTGTATGTACAAAAAATATTTTTCTATTAAATAAGTATTAATATATTAAAAGTATTAGATTTTAAGTAGATTGTAAAATATCGTAATTAAATTTCCCGATTGTGAGGTGGTTTACTATTCCTTATTAATACCACATAATGTTCAATATATTAATAATGGTCTTTTTAATCTACACTCGCTTTGAAATATTCCAATAGCTTGGCATGTATGACACAGCATAATAAAGCAATATTTCAGAAGGCATTTCGATCTAAAATTGGCGGCTTTCCGAGGGTAAGGAACTTTTGACGTTGAAAACTTATTTCCCTCTATTCAAAGCGAGCTCGGATCGAAAATTACGCATTATAATCGTGAGTGTCTTATGCAAATATTGGGCCGCGAATTAACCCTCAAGTTCCGAATGATAAACGACTCGGGACCATAAATTAGGGGTGTGTTAGCACCCCTTCAGACTAAAACCCTTTAGCTTCCTTGTAATTTCGCACTTAATAATAAATGGTCTGTCCGTTTCTCTCCTCGAGCTTAGAGTCTTTTTTTCCCGTTACTTCAGCGTGTAATTAGCGAAGAATACTATTTTTTTAAAACAAAGGGTATCAAGACAAAGCAAGAGATAATTTTATAGTTATGATGTAAATTGCTAGTATATTATGCGAAAGAATCTGAGAACGTCTAAAAGAGATTTATATGATATTTTTAAAAGATTTTTGAGAAGATTTTTTTTCACCGTTAAACTTTATTTCGTCCGAAGAATAATAAATTTTAATGACTTAAATTTAAAATCTTTGTTTATAATGATTATTAAATATGTATTTTTTTAATCTTACTATCTTTATTAACTTTGATAAGAAAACTTTGTTATCTATTGGACTTAAATATGAACACAAACAAAAAATCTTTGGAGAAAAAAAAATTGAGTTATTTTTCATTAACATAGAATAAATAATAGATGTTTTTTTTGTTTTAAACGATGAATTATTACAAAATGGTAGAGATGTGATTATTTAATAACTCGACGTGATTTTAGAGTAACGGCTTCAAGACATACTCGTCTTTTCGTCTGAACAGTCACTCTTTCAGCATTCAAATAATACTAAACATCACTTATTTCACATGCGTTTTTGGTCGACCTAAGAACCAACATGCACTAATGATTTTTACAATGCGCACTTAAGGCCGAGGTCTGACTGGCACTAAAGATGCTTGTCAAAATAGGTCAGAGTTATATATTTTATGATCCTATTACACGTGTCAGTAAAATTTTAGATTTTTTTAAAATCGATAACAGTAAATTTGTTTTTTAAATATCATTTATATTGATACGTGCAGTAAATTAAATTAAGGACACTTAAAAAAATAATCCTTAAAAATAAGTTTTTTTTTATAATAATTTTCGATGTTTGTTACACAACCATTACGGGAGATTTCAAATCGTTCTCTTCGTACCTATATATTTCATTAAAATATTCCTTCAAGGTGAGATTGATTCCCCGACTGAATTAATTGAAATCCAACAGTCTGAAATTGATTTGGATCGTTTTGAATCCCGGAATTATCAAACCGGTTCGCGTTTCGGTCAGGAGTTAAAAGGTGGCTAAAGCTCTAGTCTCCAGGACTCCGGGGCGGGGGCTAATCCCCTTTTAATCTGGCAGAAATGAAGCCTGTGACGTCACGCGGCTATGTGGCGGGAGAGGGGGTGGCTGAAGTGTCAATTGCTGTTTGAAGTTGTTGGCAAGTTGTAAGCCAAACGATGCGACGCGGCAGCGACGATTTTGCAGTTACACCAGATATTCCATCCCTTGCAGTTTCATATTATATTACATTATATTATAAACCTGATTCATTATTATATAATTTTATTTTACTTGTAATTGTCAAAAATATCAAATTCCACTTGAAATGCCATTCTATGTAAAAGAAACATGTTATATTATCTTAAATAATATTATAGTTTAACAACGCCTAAACATATATAAATAAAAAAAAAAAAAAACGATTAGCTCGACAATATGAACGTTCATGTTTTTACTTTTATATTTTTTCTTTACAAAAAGGTTAGTTTATAACTAGTCAACAAGATTTTTTTGTCTACTGGTTTCGCGACGTACCCGTCTCTTCGTTAGGACAATCACTACAGCATCATGCAAATAGTACTGCACGTCACAACCATAGCACTAGATAATGCTTATCTCAGCCTTTCACTCTTTCCTCTTGTCACCATTCGAACCTCTACCAAACTGAAGCTAAACTGGCAGTATACAATGCAGTCCTAGTTTCAACCCTAATGTATGGAAGTGAAGCATGGAGTAGGCAAAAGAAGGACGAAGGTAGACTGAATGCAGTCGAACAGCGTTCTCTCAGACAAAACGTTGCATGATAGATGTTCGAATGGTGATGTAAGGAAATAATGCAAAGCTGAGATAAACATCATCAAAATAATCTATTCTTTTAATTGAGAAATTAAATTTCGAAATGGAAATATCCACCGTTTTACAGAAAGATTAATCAGTAATTTTTTTAAACGTTATGAAGTAGTAAATTAATAATACGTTATATGCAATACAATTTGTTTAACAGTGATGTATCGTAATTCCTTGCAAATTAAATTAGACCCTGAAATCAAACTTTGTTAAATTTTAGCAAAACTTTTAAAGTAACGTGTATTTTGATACTTTTAAATCATCATTAGCGAACACCACATGGGACAATATTTTAAAAACTTTGCGGTATGGTCCTTCTGCGGTGCAGAAAAACGAGAATAGTCATTTAACGATAGCAAATATGGACATCAAAATAATCAAATTATTGTCTCATAAGTCTATAGATTAATTGATATATTTTCGATTTATCCACGGGTTTGTATGAGGAAATACATGAATGTGGAAGAGACGAAGAATGTTTGCAAAGACATAGCAGAGTAGCGTTCTATTTTTGGCGTGATGGTTAATGAATTTTTTTTTTTCATTTATCGAATTCAGGACAAATATTGAGAAATGGGTACATTGAAATCATAACGTTATTTTATCCGAAATATGATAAAATAAAACATTAATTTCAAAAGTCTATTTGAATTTTTATTTTTCAGTAATGAAAATCTTATTTAACATCAAAAATAGGAGAGTTCGTTCGGTGCCAATATACAAGATACCCTTTTAAAAAATTGTTACTAATTATAAACGATTTAGCAATTGACATTTTCTTTCAATGAACTTAATTTAAGAAAAAAAGTTTTAGTTTTCCGTAAGTTTATTGAATCTAAAGATCTAAAAAGCTGTACAGCTTCAAAAACGCACCAATTTTCATAAAAATAAATAAAAACATTGTTACATGAATATCTTAATTTATATACAAGTACATGTCAATATATTTTAAAAATTCATCAAATGCTTTAAATACTAATTAACTATCTCTCTAAGCCAAGTAAAAAGTGAATTAAATATTAGGATTTGTCAACACAATACTCAACACAAAATAAACAGCTTCCATATTTACTTACCTAAATTTGTCTTTTCTTCATTCCATCGTGCAAATCAGTAATGCTCATATTTATATATGTATAATCTGAACGAGTTTCCTGCTCTCTGATTCGAACGAATTCCGAACTTGAAATTCCCGCCGTTATAATTTTACGAGAGTAGACATAAGGTACCTACCCCAGTTTTCCCGCTCACAGCTATTAGGTAAACATTTCAGCTAATTTCCTCGTCTTCCTGCCCCGAAACGAGTGAAGACATGTTATTCTACCGTGATGTGAGTGTTTGCGGTTACACGCGCGTTGACATGGCCGTGACGCGGATCACGCATATACAGTGTAAACTGTACACCGTGTATAGTTTTACCCGACATCCCTACAACATGAATTAAAGCGGAATAATGTTCCCAAGTGCCTAACGGAAGCTCAAATATTATAGCGATGTGACTGTCATAACGATTCGTGACTTAGGTGTAGTGATGTGAAAACTGACGATTTCGGAATTATCTTTCATGCAGCGCGTGAATTGATATTTTATCCATTGATTTTTATGTTTAAACATTTACCGATATTACCGAAACGGATTTTATCGTTTTTTTTATTTTTATTGTAAGAATGATCGAAAAAATGTTAAAATATTTCATTCTTTATTTAGTTATAATCTCAGAAATCGACCCCTAGCGGTAAATTTCGACTTTGACATGTTCAAGAGAGTTAAGGATTTCCATGAATATTAAAATAGAGTCGAGGGTTTAGTTTCAAGAAGTAAAGATCTGAGGTTATAGCTCACGAATTGTAATAAAATATTGATTGATCGCTATCAGAGGATCGAGATCATCACTCTCATTAACAGTATAGCTAGTTTATTAAATTTATAAAAATCTCAATAAAGATGGAAAAGAATAAAGATGTCGAAATATTTACAGGAAGTAAATAAAACCTGTCATAGGTAATTTTAAGTGATTAATTTATTCACGTGTAATGTTTACTATTTTACCCATGATAAACAGTGTGGTTGTCAATCATTATTTAAATTTTGGAAGTTATATTTAAGATTCAACCTTCTTGCTCATGCTATTTCTTCAGCACTATCTATGGTTATGATTATTTAAAAAAATAATAGCAAAACACCTTTATGAAACGTCTGGAAGATTTTTCCAATTATTTAACATACTAAAAGACGCCTGAAAATATCATTTTCATTTTTTTAACGTTATTTTGACTTGTTTTTCATTCACAAGTTTCATTTGGAGTTTGTGCAAATGATTGTTCACAAATTCTGAGGTTTACTTAAACAAACCCGAAGATTTGGACACACTTAAAATATTGACACACTTAAAATATTCTGCATATTTTTAGGAGTTTCATTTAATGCAGAAATATTACCAAGTTCTAGTGGTTTCTTTCCATATTTCAATATTGACTTTCATTTTGTGTCATTTCAATATAAATTTTTCCTTATACGCTTTTGAGAGTTTCCTCTCAGCAAGCAGTAGCAAGACCATTAAATGTTCTCGAACGATTCTCTACGGTCATGCCGGTGAATGGATTTGCCTGTTAGCCAGATTAATCTCCCCTAAATACCGAAAAGAGGCCGTAGTTACCTTGCCTCCAGTACACGCGCATGGCAGAGAGGAAAATGAATCACCCCCTCTCAGTCACGTTACAAACAAATTTCCTTTTCCGTTCAAATGTGATTGAAACAATTTAAATGATTACCTCCAAGACATAGTATACTTAGCAATTTAGCAACTTAACCCGTAAATGGGAACCTACGATCTGTTCGCCTGGGGCATATTAAATGCAGGGGTGTTTTAACTACAGGTACCAACATGTATATACAGGTAGCTTAAAATATTTTAATTTGATTGTATGTATATATATATATATATATATATATATATATATATATATATATATATATATATATATATATATATATAAATATATATATATATATATATATATATATATATATATATATATATATATATATATATATATATATATATATATATATATATATATATATATATATATATATATATATATATATATATATATATATATATATATATATATATATATATATATATATATATATATATATATACATATATATATATATATATATATATATATATATATATATATATATATATATATATATATATATATATATATATATATATATATATATATATATATATATATATATATATATATATATATATATATATATATATATATATATATATATATATATATATATATATATATATATATATATATATATATATATATATATATATATATATATATATATATATGTATATGTTCTTGATGTTCTTGATTTTAACGACGGATTTTTTAAAACCTCAGTTTTTTTTAATCTTACGTTTTTATAGAATAAAATAACAATTTTGCAATTTTTTCTACATTAATTTTATTTGACCAGCAACCGTGTTTTGTCGTAACTGACATCATCAGACTGGTGTGAGGTTAAACGATATTCTATGTTATATACACAATTAGGCCGAGGTTATCCATGGTTTTAACTGTTTAAAATTTACATTGAATAAGATTTAATTACAAAATATAATTTATAGCACCCTGTATTATGTGGTCTACGCCAGACAATGTTTCCCATTATGCCCCACCTCTATATGCAAACATCACATCTCCTCAAACAAACACAGCACAAGCCGCGAATCACTATTTTGTACAAATTTGCATAGAAACCATGTCAGAACACGGATTTCATACGGATTTTAAATAAAATACGTACGTGAGTTTATCAACGAAAAAGCGTTAAAATAAGATTTTGTAAATATGTTTCATACTGATGAATACTATTTTTAATGTGATATTGTAAAAATAATCATATTGGATTTTTTTAGAGAAAAATTATTCTTCTTAGTCATAGGCCTTACAATTCTCAAATTTAAATTGAAATCACAATAAGAAGACGAAGTTATAAAATTTATTTTAAATATTTTAGTTGCTTATCAAAAAAGCAAGTTTAATGAATTGATAATAAAAAAAACAAGGCACAATTTTTTGTGTTGAATATTGAAAGCATTAACTTTGTGGATCATATTGATATATTATTTTCAGAAATAAAAATACTTTGTTTTTGATCCACTCACATTTACACTACTTCGGAAAAGAATTACAATTTTTGTACAAGAACTACAACTACAATTTTTTCACTACTTCGGAAAAGACAATAAAGATAATTTTTGGGTTATTATATGTAATATGAGAATAGCGAGTTCAGATCGAGTGGTGAGGGTGGCAGCGGACAGGAGCATAGGCGGGATCAGACCCCCAGGAAGACCACCTAAACGATGGAAGGATAGCTGGTCTTCCACCTTCCAGGAGCGACCCGAGAATGACAGGACCTAGTCCTAAAAGAAGAAGAAGAAAAAGAAGAAGGAGAAGAAGAAATAGAAGAAGATATGTAATGGTTAAAATGTAATAATTTTTTTAATTTTTGTAAGTTTTAAAATTGTTTATTTAAAAATTTAAAAAAAAATCCATAAGTAAATTACATTCAAATAATTGATTAGAATCTTTTGACTACTGATTAAAATTCATATATTATTAATTTCTGTAGAAGCGAATGTACTTTAAATACAACTTTAAATATTTTAAAACGCTCCCTTATCTCGAAGAAGGGAACCTTGAGCCAAATAACTTCATACGGTTGTCACAAAGCGGGCTTAATGCAAACGATTCAAAACTTTTAATTTCGTTTTAAAAACCTTCCTGCGTTATTCTAAACTTTCTTGTCCCGTTTTAGTTGGCAGGCTCCCCCGTTTCCTAAAGTAATTCTCCCCTTTCTCCGTCCCCTTCGTTCAAATATCCACTTTCACCTCCCCGACACGCCAATCTTAGTCCCGTAGAATCTTACGGATATGGAAATTATACAACGCTTGATGCGGAAAGCCAATCTAGAGTCACCAACCCTTAGGAAAGTAGCCCTTATTGCAATAATTCATTTTAACATAATATGCGATAGTAATATAAAATGTTTTTGAATTAATTGATTTAAAAAAAATGCATTACGTTAATAAATTAATGTCAAACGATTTGTAAAAAGATTTTTTTGTGAAATCTATTCAAATCGAAATGAAAATATGAATTGAAAATCTTAATTATTATAAATTTATAGATTTGAAATTTTGGCACAACGTTGCATTCGAATACGCCCGTGTTTTTTTAAATTTATGTATAAACATGTTTTTTATTGCGGGTATTTTAATTACATTTTTTAATGGCAGTGCCATCTGTTGGACGAAACAGCAATGTGCGCAATACTAACATTAATCATAGTTTTTTTTGACAGCGGCTAAAATATTGTATCCACCCAAGCATTATGAATTGAAACATGTTAGAATTTGTGCTTTCTCTTTTCTTTCTTTTACATTTGACTAGACTGAGTCATAGCCACGCGTGGTTGGGAATAACTAGTCTAAAAATATTTTATTAGTGATAAAATTCTAAAATTATATTTAATTGTTTAAAACTTTAAAATGATAAAAGTCTAAGAAATTTTTGTAAGTGAACTCTTGTTCATTTTTGATATTGCATAAGGCACCTTGATATATCGACACTGTATTGATTTTATCTTCAAAATTAAGGAATTCACAATCTTAAGGTTTGCCCTACAAATTTTAGTACAAGTGAAATATTTGATACGAGACAGACAATGTGAGCTTAGGTGCTATCAATGAAAGTTGATCGTGATATCAAAACACTTAGCCCTCCCTTATAGATATATACAGTAAGGAAAAATAAGCATAACGACATTAATATTTTATATACTATTTAAAGGTTTGTGAACGTATTTTTGCCTGCCTCCACAGTGTACAAAGTTATCAAGTTTATCTACCATGCTGGAAATCCCGGGATCGCTTCCTTGGGTGGGGTAAATAAATGAAACTATTTTTTCACTCTAATGTTTATATAATATTATCCTGGACTGCGAGTCCAGGATAATATTAAATTAATCATCTAATATCTAAGTTAAATATTACAAACGATCAAATCAAAATTGCATTAATTTGATGCAGTACTCTATGCACCATTGGGCGTAGATAAGGATCAGTAGTCTATGAAGCCTCGAAAGCGTTAAATAATTAATACACGTGCGTGTTTATTAATTTTTGTTTTTCCCTTCTTCATAACTTTACCTTTACAAATTTAAAATTGAATCACTTAACGATAAAGACTTCCTGAAAGAAATCTTGGTTTTATTACATCAAAATGTTCATCAAGTTCCGCATCCGTTTTTTTCATCACGCAAAAGAGGCGTAAAGCCTCCCCAAACCTCTTTGTGTTTCTCGGTTCTGAATCTTCCGTTCTTTAATTTAATTTATTCGGCAGATTTTGAAATCTAAAAAAATAAGGAAAAGTGATAATGATAACTTTAAAGTCCTTGTTAAAATACCTTTTAGGGCCAAGTTGGATATTTCTTTTTTATGTACTACTCAGTGATGTTGTTATTGCTTAGAATGATCAAGTATCTCAAATACTTAAACAGAAGTCGGAATAATCGGCGGGTATGTATGAGGAGATGCATGAATATGGAAGAGGCGAAGATTGTTTGCAAAGACATATTGGTGTGGCTTTCTAATCTCTCTGTTTACTCCTGTGGAAAGCTGCGTGATGGTTAGTTTTAAAAAAAATATTAATTGTATACGTAGACTTTGAATTGAATAAATACAACTTTAAAGTGTAACTCAATAATTGCACACGTCCATCTGCATTGGTTTGTTTATTAAAATATGTCGCCGGAAACTGGCAAGTAGGTATAAGAAGTGAATTGTATATATATATATATATATATATATATATATATATATATATATATATATATATATATATATATATATATATATATATATATATATATATATATACATATACATATATATATATATATATATATATATATATATATATATATATATGTATATATATATATATATATATATATATATATATATATATATATTTATATATATATATATATTATATATATATATATATATATATATATATATATATATATATATATATATATATATATATATATATATATATATATATATATATATATATATATATATATATATATATATATATATATATATATATAAATAAAAATATATTTATATATATATATATATATCTATATATATATATATATAATATATATATATATATATATATATATATATATATATATATATATATATATATATATATATATATATATATATATATATACATATGATCCAATTTTGAAACATTGTACAATAATCGCTAGAATTTTCACATGTGACATCTATTGGAGGTAAAAAATAATATGATAAATAACTCCTTAGTTGGAGATAATCCAGATTTGTGAACAAGTATTTGGACACACTTAAAATGTTGGTATCTAATATATTAGTTCATTTTTGATACAAATAAATAGCTACAAATGATATGCAAAATAATGAAAAAAAGTATGGTACATCACGTTTTCTATCATTTATTGTCTTATATAGATTAAAACTTACATATAATATATGCGTACGTATAAAGGTAGTATTTGTTTTTCATGTGAGAGTAATCAAACTCCTTTATTTCACTTTCAATGGCTGTCAATTTGATATCTCTAATAATAAATCAATTATCGTGAACAAAACGTCTCAGTTTTACTGTGTCTGGCGGGTCTCACTTTCTCCTTTTGTCTAACAAATGTTTCATCTCACATACTTTGACAATAGGCCACGCCTCGTTTCAGGTCTTAGTGTATCGAGAAAGTCAAACACCATTCATTTACTTATCGAAATATAACCAAATAACCGTTATCATTTGGGTTGGCGTAATCTCAATATTTACCTTTGTCTGGGACAACACTCGATATAACAACAATATTATTTCTTATAATATTATATGAGAACATTTGTGGTTCTCGAAAAAATGGTTCCTATTAAAATTAAGATTAGTCTTATACCAGTATCATAGTTACACATGAAAAAGAATTTCATCATTTTTAGTTTATCAACTAAATAACATAGGTAACCCTTTTAGGTATGGTGGGGTTAAAAGTGTCCCACTTTTTTGTCATTTAATACTACATGGTAATTTTTTTTACCATCTTGAAAATTTTATATTATAATAATTATTGTTATAATTTTGAAATAAAAATTAGGCTTTTCAAGTCCCACCCTATAATGAAAAACTTTAAAAAGTAATTTTTTTGTTGGGGTTTTATTTGTTTATTAATTAAAATAAACAAAAATTGTTAAAATTAATAAAAATTAAATATCTGTGCAACATTGGTTTTTTTATTACATTATTTTTTGACATCTCATCAAAGATGAAGAAGAATATGGAAGTCTGGGCATTTACGGCGCTGGCGACCGTCATAGGCTGGTTTAAGTGATCACTTTACACAGTGTAACATTTACCAATTCTACCCATTATTGACAACCACGTTACTTAAATTCTTGGAAGTTCTATATATATGAACCATTTCAGAAACATTGTTATTGAATCACAAGAACTTCACTAGAGACAACTAGTATGCCCAGACTTCCATATTCTTCTTCATCTTTGATGAGATGTCAAAAATAATATGATTTTTAACTCCTATAATCGGAGGTTATCCAGATTTGAGAACAAGTGGACACAATTTGGACACACTCAAAATATTGTACATTATATATGTTTTTTGGTCTTTATGTTGTCTTGGTTGCAATCGCTTTATTTAGTGTGATCACATGTTACTCAGTTTGTGAAAAAAACAATAAATTCAATCTTTGTAGGTACATTAATGGATCTCATCGGCACTCCCCTTATGAAAAACTTTGTTTTTTCAGCCACAATATTTCAATCGGAAAACGTTTATTATATTTATATATATATATATATATATTAAGATACAGAAAGTAAATAAAGTATCGGAAATGTGGCTTTATTTCAACTACTCAAATACATTAAGAAAATTATTGTGATATATCGACATATAATGCGATTCGCTTGGCAAGAATGTTTTGAAAATAAGTCCTCGTCTGTATTTATTGTTCTTCGACACACTGTAGTATTAAATTATGCCATTTGAAAAACAAATGTTGTGATGTTTATTTTGAAAGTAAAAGAGAAATAGCCACATTTATTGTCAGTATATAAGTATATGATAATAAGGCATTAACTTGTTAAACTTATGAAACTTTTATGTGTTTGTGCAGAAAGTACTTCATTAGTGTTTATTTATTTTTTAATGTAAAAAGTGGTCTGCTGATGAAACAAAGTGTGACAGAAAATAACCAGTTCGGAGACGTAAGGTTATTAAGAGAGAAACTTAAAAACTTAAAATGACTTTTTTTATACAAATATTACAGTATAAGTAACACATGTATTTGTGTCCAATATTATGAAGGTATTTTTAATTTTTTCACTTGTAACAGTTTCATGAAAATAGTGTATGTGACTAAGTTTTTAAATACGAGGTTTACAAAAAT
This sequence comes from Brachycentrus maculatus, assembly GCF_059751285.1. NCBI lineage: Eukaryota > Metazoa > Arthropoda > Insecta > Trichoptera > Brachycentridae > Brachycentrus > Brachycentrus maculatus. The sequence continues at coordinate 1,050,305 of NW_028281020.1, read as the reverse complement.
ATGTTATTAATTCCTATGTAAACTATTTCCTTGAATATATTTCCCATGATTTAAAGATAGAAAAATGATGAAAAAAAGAAGATAAATAAAAATTTTTGAAAAAATAATTGTTACATAAAGGCATGAAAAAATATTGATAATATTTCTTAAATCACTGAATTATTTTCATGTCATAATTTTAGAGTGGAGTCAAGCAAAGGGATGCAAAAGCGCCTATCAGGAAAATTTACGTTTTCTTGAAATTGATTTGTATGTGTAATATTTACGCGCATTACAGTTAAGAAATTCAAACGTGAAAATTATATTTATTGAGATACATAATTTTTTTAAATTTTCAAAATAGAGTAAAATAATTTTTTTTTACTGTTTTTATTTATTTCTATATTCTTTTGCAAATAAAAACGTACTATTGTTATGGTTTCTCGACGATTGTATTTTTCATGAAAAAATGTTTGCGTATAACAAATCTGGTTCAGGTTTTACCTTATGACGTCAGGCTCCTGAAAAACTGCTGTACATTATCTGCCATTAAAAAAATCATACGTGTATTTTACGTATTGGCATAGGATGCACAAGCTTTATTTTGAAATCCGAAATGTTATATAAGTTTTTCGTTACGTTACAGTAATTTGCTCTAAAATGAAATGTAAGTGCTTCAAAAATGTTACGGCTCTCATGGGGAATTGAACTCATGGTTAAAAGCTTGCATTTAGTAATATGAAACGAACTAACGTGAAATTATTAAAATATGTGATGTGTTTATATTTGGTGTTTGATGTGCTATGAAATGCATTAGGGTTTTATTAAAAAAAAATAGTAAAATGAAATGAACAATATAATTATATGAACCTATTCGCAAATCGGTAAATGTCTTTAAAAGCTTTTGACTATAAGCTTTAAAATTAACTTTAAATATTACCTTATTCTAGGCCGATCACTTATCTTTCATATAATTAACGATAAACATAACATCGTTTTTTTTATGCACCATTGGTTTCGGATAAGGGTTGGTTGGAGATAAATTGACATCGTATTAATTTAAAGTTTTAAAAGTCAGTAGTTTTCATTGGATATTAGTGTAATCATTTATTTTTCTATCAAATATTTTTCTATTTATATATCAAAAGAAGCATAGCTGTTTAATAGTACAGAATAAAATTATATTACAAGTATATTTCTTAGATGAACTTTATTTTATAAAATAAAACAGACACTTTTTTGTACTTATATTATAACAAATAAATTGCTCATGAAAAACATCCATTTGTATATTTAAATTCATATAAAATAATTCTTTAAACCCTAACCATGGTTTAAATAAAATAACTGTTAAAATTTACAATTTAAATAAAGTCAATTCAAATTCCATTTTTGAAATAAGTAAAAATAATCAAGGTTTTCTTCCTTTGTCTTGTTATGTTATAATATTTTTGTCTAGCCTCCCACCAGTCTGATAATGTCGGTAACGATGAAACGCTGTCACTGGTCAAATAAAATAAAAGTGGACAAACAATTTAGTTTAAATATAATTATAATAAAACCCTTATCCGCACCCCAATGGTGCATAGGGCACTGCGTCATATAAACGCAGTGTTATCTTGATCGTTTACACATGAAGGAAAGGTGATCAGCCCTCCGCTTCAGGTACCAGTCCAGGGTAACATTGAATAAATGTGACAGTGAAAAAATCACTTATATTTTTTTTACCCCCCTTGGGAATCGAACCCGGGACCTCCAGAACGGTAGCCGAGCGTGCTGACCATTACACTGCGGAGGCGGACAGATTATTCATATTATCAAAACTTTCTTAAAATTTAAGTTTAGATGTGTATACCTTTATTAAATGTTTTTTTTTCTTCAGCCGCATAAATCTTATTTTGTGTACTGTGCGTAGAGAAGCTTCGTTTCAAAATTAGATCCGAGGTCTAAGGACAACACCGAGAGCAATTTAGTTTGTGTTTGGCGGCATGAATTCGCTATCGATTCTGCAATATCTGCAGCAAGTGTGTGCATATAGAGATACATTGTATAAGCCGGGCTGCATGCATGCAAGCTTGTACCTATTAAAATGATTACTTTGTTCTACATAATAGAGTGTAGAATCACAGTATCCCCTCGATACTAGTGCCTAACAAGAGAGTATAGCGCGGGTATACGAGTAGTGTTGCAACTTCAATCTTGCGTAAATTTATAATGACTGCCCTTTCATACCGAGCCGCGACGAAATAAAGTGGAGAAATGACACAACTTAAATAATTGTTACGGCTGAATAAAATTTGTGGCAAGTTTTGTGTGAAACTGTTACGTCGATAAGCACATAATAATATGGTTTGTTGGGAACATATTGTAAAACAGTATGTCAAAATTGGTGAATATGTAAGAGTATGAATGAACGTATTAGATATTTACTGAGATGTTACTTGAATTTTGTATCAGTAGGTGTTGTTTGAATCTCTTCGTGTGGGAACATTCTGATTATTCAGATGTATAAACATCATTATTTCGCCTCCATAGTGGTAAACGCGGTTACCTACTGTGCTGAAGGCCACTGGTTTGATTACCATAGGGGGTAGAGTGGGGGGGGTCGAGTAAACATTTGTAACTTTTCACTGAAATATTAGTTTTATGTTTTCCTGGACTGATTTAAGCGCAATATTCATCACCTTATAACTATGTAAGAAACGATCATGATAATATTGCGTCAATACGATGCAGTGCCCTATACATCATTGACTGCGGATAGTGGTTAAAAGAATTTATAATGTAATAATAAATCTGCTAAAATACTGTCCGTTATACTAGAATAAGTTTGTGGTTGGTTATTTTATTTAAATTTGTTTAAACAAAACAGGATGTTCTTACTATTTGAATGTATGGCATCTTTTATTTTTTGGTATAATACTGGCACCTGAAGTGTAAGACTAATCAACTTGCTTTCATAAAATATAATTAACGATCAACGTAACGTTACATCAATGTTATTCAGTGTCCTATACACTATTGGGTCTAGATGAGGGAAGTAAGAATACATGTTCTAAAATTTAAAAAAAAACGACAATATTAAAGGGTGTAATTTTAACATAAAAAATGTGAATTGGTTTATTAATTTTTTAATAAATGTTTTTCTAAGTAAATACCACTATTTCTTAAAATCTACTGTGACACGTGTTTTGATGCATTCCGCATCATTTTTAAACACACATGCGGTGTTTGAAAATGATGCGGAATGCATCGAAAAACGTGTCACAGTAGATTTTAAGAAATAGCGATATTTACTAAGTAGAACATGAATTAAAAATGGATAGATTTTACCACAATGTGACTGTCGAATCAATTAATGAAATGGTTTATTAAAATTGAGGTGTTTTTCTCAAAGTCCATGATCGAAGAGTAACGTTTATATTTTTTAAAAAGATTTAATAAATTTCCAATCAGAGAATTGCGTTGGTTAAGGTGCAATGTCGACAGTCAATTAACCGGTATCTGTCAGACCAATCTCTCTATTAATTGCTGCGCTTTCCCGCATACTTAGTTAGCGAGCGCAGTTCCAAATGAAGTATCGACCAAGCCCCTTTCCTTGGAGACCGATGCTGGTTAGTCCTTGGGAGTGCAGGAATGCAGTTGCATTAATTCCCCATTAGACGCAAATGTCAGAGTGCCGCATTCACGCAACAGGGCGGGGCGTTGTGGCTCACAACAGGTGTCGATTTGTCGATATATTTTACGGTTTTGCGCCTACTCGGATAATTTAGCAATCATGGCAACATTATAAGCCAACTTTGTTCTTATTTGCTTTTTAAATTATGTGAAAATACTGTTTCAAAATACGTCACCATTATTATCAAAGTTTCCTTTTACAAAAAATCTTGTTCCTTAACCCTATATTTATTAACCTATATATACACCTAAATATATATTGGTTCGTTAAGTTTTAATTTGTACCAGAAGTCATGAAACATGTGTCGTTTTCGAAACTAGTCGTAAATAAAAATAAAAATCATTAAAGTGGTATATTCAAGTGTTTAATTGTAATAAAATAATCATGTCATTCCACAAAGTTAATGCCGAATCAATAAATAATATGAAGATAGTGTAGTATGTATTCGAAGAAAGCGATATAAAGTCTAAATAAGGATCTGTATACAATGGATGGGTAATATTAAATAAATATAAGAGTGTAAAATCACTAATGTTTATTTTCAACACCCACTGGGAATCGAACCCGGAACCTCCAGCTCGGTAGCTAACCTCTAATATTGATTTAATATTACCCCGAACTGGTTCCTGAGGCGTATGAGGGATCACCTTGCCTTCATGTAAATAATAATCAATACAACATTGCGTCAATACGATGCAGTGCCCTATGCACCATTAGGTACGAATAAGGGTAAAAAGAAGAAGAAAACTATATGTAATGTAAAATATACGTATGAGTGATATTCTACATCGATTAAATGGAGGAAATTGAATCGAAATTGCAATAGTTTTTGTTGGATATTTCGTTATTTTACATCTAAATCAAATTGATCAGTGAATTGTATCATTCAATAGATTTTATACCTTACGGACGATATATATTTACTTTACAAATTAACTGAGGATGCCACAGTCATCCAAAATCCCCATCCACATTGATTAAAATTACAAATAACAAAAAAAAATCCAAACAGTTTTTTTTTTATTAATGCAATAAATGTTAGATAATGGGTAGATTGCTGAACGTTACACAAGTGTGTAAAGTGATCGCTTAAGCCAGATAAATGCAATGTCATATGCCTTTGAATGCGCAGTCTTCCATCTTCATTATTATTTAAAATGATAGATGCTTCATATGAGATGAGAAACCGATAATACGTATGTAAATAAAAGGTTTATTTTTTGACATCTCATCAAAGATGAAGAAAAATATGGAAGTCTGGGCATTTGCGGGGCTGACGACCGTCATAGGCTGGTTTAAGTGATCACTTTACACACGTGTAACATTCACCAATTGTACCCATTATTGACAACCACACTACTCAAATTCTATCAATATCAGACTTCCATATTCTTCTTCATCTTTGATGAGATGTCAAAAAATAATATGAAAATAACTCTTGTAATTGGAGATAATCCAGATTTTGTGAACAAGTTTTTTTTTCAAGTTGAATTTGGACACACTCAAAATGTTGTAAATAAAAGGTATTATAAAGTCACAATAATGTTGTCATTTTTTTTCAACTGTAAATTATTAAATAAAATTTAATTTCTGTGATTGATCGTATACGAAAGTGTTGAGTAAGTTTAAAAAACTACTTCTTGCTATACCAATATACGTTATACATATATCTAGTCCACTTATTAATATTAATGAGGTTGCCTTAGGACTTGTATACTTAACAATGATTATCGTATTCAGTAGTGTTTAACAGTGGGTGATCTTAAATTAGAAACTGAAAAATATTTATGAGGAATTGACAGTTTAAAAATATTCGGTATATACGACTTCGCATAATTGTAAAAAATAAAAAAAATAAAAAACTTATTCCTTTTAAATCAGGTGTAAAAAATATATTTATTTCTTGCAATACGTCTGTTTTTAAAAACAATCTAATAGTCTTCAATTGAGACACGATTTTTTCTTAAAACATAAAAAACCACAAATCTTGCAAAAAATATCGTAAGTTGTTATTATATAAAAATGAATGGAATGGAATATTAATTTTTCAAAAATATGTATAATTTCAATTTTCAATATTTTTTCTAAACCCGGACCTCGCTGTCGGTATTGAAATATTTGAACCGCTTTACTACGTAAACGTTACAATTGTTACTTCCGTATCATTAAATTGAGAAAAAAAATAAAAAGGATTTTTTTAAAGGAGATTTCAAAAAATAAAAGCCTTAAAATAACAAGTTGAAACGTGAGAAAAATAAATATCATTCGATTCAAAAATATATATTCAAAGTGATGTGAAAAGAGCGCCTTTACTGAGTATTTTATGGGGCTTAAAACGGTAAATTCTCTTTGGAAATACAGGAACAGTTTGCAGCCGATTAACTTTCGATCAAAACAAAATATCCACCTCGTATTAGTTTTTTAGGACGCCATATTTCCACGTCAAACCGTCGCGTTGCAGAATGGGACCAAAAGGCACTCGTTTGAAAAATAAAATAAAACGGTTATTCGCTCGGGTATAAAATTCTAGTGTTTGTGAGTTTGTCATTAGTTACGTCTCGAGTCGTTCTTTAGAATGATTTATATTTATTCTATTACAAACAGCTACTTGCTTTTTTGTACAAAAAACAATCACATATATCTGTCTCGATTCTACGTAGAACGCTAGTGTGCATATAATAATTCACCTAAAAAAAGAAATAACCAGCAAAGCTTTTACTTTTAGAGGCTTGTCTGCAGGTTGTATCCTACCAAAGTAAGGATAGAGACAAAAAATGTGAAAAGTACATCACAAACACCCAGACCAATTGTCAATATATCTTTCTTGAATTTATTTTTCAATTGACGGGAATCGAACCAGCGACGCCAGTTTCGTAGTCGAGCGTCTATCCAGCAACGTCGTGGCGCCTGTGGGCTAGCGCCCACTCGGCTTCCGTACTGTTGTGGTCAGCACAATTTGGCTACCGTTTTACCGAGGTACCGGGTTCGATTTTTAGGGGAGTAAAATAAACATAAGTAATGTTTCACTCTATTTTATTTTATTTAATATAGCCCTTAACTGGTGCCTGAAGCGCAGAACTAATTATCCTTCCGTTGTGTATTTGTCGATCAAGATAACACTGCTTCTAAACAATGTAGTGCTCTATATACCATTGGGTGCCAATTAGGATTAGAGTGAAAAAAGTTTTACGTTTATTTCAAGGATTTTAATAATTTTAAAACGAACAAATATGAATATATTAGAACTGTAGATGTCCGGGTATTTTCAGGCCTTGGAACCTACAATTGGCTGGTATAAGTATTAACTGTCTAAAACGTGTCATTCGATCTACCATTACACTCATGACTTTACAAACATAAAAATTTAAAAAAAATACCATGTTAAAAATAAATCACTAAATTGCTAACTAAGAATTAAAAAAATAACAATCCTTTTTTTTTTATTTGTACAGCTTACATAAAAAAGATATAATATACAATAGTTATATTAACAATAATAAACATCACATTACATTAACAAAAAAAAAGTTACGTTACAAAGAAGCCAATTAAACTATTCCACATTTATATTATTTTTTGACATCTCATCAAAGATGAAGAAGAATATGGAAGTCTGGGCATTTACGGGGCTGACGACCATCATAAGCTGATTTAAGTGATCACTTTACACACGTGTAACATTCACCAATTCTACCCATTATTGACAACCACACTTCTCAAATTCTTGGAAATTCTGTATATATAAACCAATATAGAAACCTAGTTCTTGAATCACTAGAACTTCACTAGAGACATCTATTGGTGAGATGTAAATGAGCTTTTTACTAAGCAGAAACTCTTATATTAGTATGTGAGGTCCGAATCCTGGATTATAATCACACATATGAGAAACGCCAGAAAATACCATTTTCATTTTTATTATTTAAGCTTATAATTTGACCAGACAATTTATTTACAACATTTTGAGTGTGTCCAAATACTTGTTCACAAAATCTGGATTATCTCCAATTACAGGAGTTATTTTTATATATTTTTTGACATCTATACACATATACTTCCATATATACTTCCATATTCTTCTTCATCTTTGATGAGATGTCAAAAAATAATATGAAAATAACTCCTGTAATTGGAGATAATCCAGATTTTGTGAACAAGTATTTGGACACACTCAAAATGTTATTCCACATTTATGTAATAAAAACTGTTAAAAAATAATTTAATTTAATGAATTTAATTTAATTCTCTGTATTTTTTTTTTATCTTAATGATTTTGAATTGATGTAAATGATTACATTTTATAGTGAAATTCTTTCTATGCCATTGGTTTATATTACATTACTTATTACGTCAGCATGGCTCTAAAATATATTCAATCTTTTACGAACGATTTACAGGTGTAATTTAGTCTCGGCTCGCATTCCTAATGTAATGCTAAGAACTACAATACTTCACAAGGCTATAAGAACTACAATACTTCACAAGGCTACAAGAACTATGTACGAAGTGTCTGTAGGTATTGTGTAATAACATGATGTAGTAACTATGTATTGCATACTTATTTATGTATGAGGCTTTCTTTTATAAGTTTGTTATTTAGATCACCTTACCAGACAATCTTGTTTGCTCTTATAAACAATAATACTCTTTGATAAAATTAACTTGCGTTCTTGATGTTATGTACATATATCGCTCACTCCTTTCAAGAACGTCATAAATCAGAAAACTTGATTTTTCAGGAGAACGTTTTCAAGGTTAAAAAAATAACACAATGTATTAAAAATAAATATCAAGCCACTTATTGAATTTTTTACTGTGCAACAGATCTTTTTAGGTAAAACCTGAAGTTTTTTTTTCCATTTGAAAAATATTTAATAAACTTAAAAAAATAATTAAACAAAACCTTTTCTTCGAAATGCAAAAACAATATTTTCTGCCCTGTAGCGGGTAAATATTAAGTTAAAAATATGCCTTTTTTGCTGGGATATAGTACATTTTCTGGGCATTCCAAAAACATGCACAACTGAAAATTGACAATTTTTGATTTATGACGTTCTTGAAAGGAGTGAGCGATATGAACTGAATATACCATAATAATTGTTGAGTCAACTGTTATTGTATTTCAAATAAAGTTAAATCTTAACATGGACGAAAAAGTAATTGAAATGAAAATACGAAAATTGAACTATTTACAGGAGTTACGTCATTGTCTGGTTTGAGTGATTACTGTATAACGTTCTAAATATGTTTTTGTAAACCATCACATGCGTCAAATAAAAAAAAAGAGTATTGCATTGTTATTCATAGAAAGAGTAGTGAATGTAAAACAATGTTTAAATTATTCACTTAAACCAGTCACTGACAGGTCGTTAGCTTTCTTAATACTATGATTTTTTTTATTTTTATTAATGATTCTACAGTAGTGTTTAGATATCAACGAAATTACTTGTTTTGTTTGAAAGGTACTCGGAAAAGATATTGATATTTTTGCTTTTTACAAAAATTATGATTTCTTAAATAGAGATAAGTTCATAGGATGACTCAAAAATTAATCGTTAAATTGTTATTGTTAGATCGAACGGTTTGTTTACGCTGCATAAACGGTTGCCCTTAAAATTCAAAGATGAACTTGATATTAAATAAGTTGTCCAGACGAAAAATGCTGAATATTTGAGGAGGATATTTCAATTCAAACTTCTTGTTTATGAAATTTATTGGATGACTTAATTATTTATCGTTGAATCGTTATTGTTGGTTCGAACGGTTTGTTTACGCTGCATAAACGGTTGCCCTTAAAATTCAAAGATGAACTTGATATTGAATAAGTTGTCCAGACGAAAAATGCTGAATATTTGAGGAGAATATTTTAATTCAAACTTCTTGTTTACGAAATTTATGGGATGACTTAATTATTTATCGTTGAATCGTTATTGTTGGTTTGAACGGTTTGTTTAAGCTGCATAAACGGTTGCCCTTAAAATTCAAAGATGAACTTGATATTGAATAAGTTGTCCGCACGAAAAATGCTAAATATTCGAGGAGGATATTCAAATTCAAACTTCTCTTGAATAATAAATTCGGTCGGTTAGAACGGGAACTGCCAACAAATTACCAATGAAGCAACCTTTTTAATATTCCCCGAGCATCGCGCTGTCCGAGTCGCGGGTAACTTATTTCGGGAAGTTGTTAACTTATTTTTTCAGTGGTGATTTAGCGGCCGTGTACTTGTTGTACAATGCGCATGTTGTGTGGAGCCTTACTTGACTTATTGTGATAGGTGCGACCTCAGAGAAGGAATGTTGTATGCTATTTAAGGTAGGTGCGAGAACGCAGGTGAGCGAGAGGTCGTGTCTATGGCCATTCATACTGATTTTAGTACGTACTTTATATGAAATAATTTTGATCCTTTGATCCGAATGACGGCATACATATTAAATTTTTATTACATCTTATACCAGCTATAAAAAGCCATGTTTCGGTGAAGCTCATTCTAGTTAATACAAAAAAATAAAGCAGAAAGCATTTTTTTCTTAAAAGTCGGGTAAGAAGTCGTAATAATCAGTGGGAATGTATGGCCATTCGTACATCAGTACGAATGGCCATACATTACGAACATTCAGTAAGTACTTTATATGAAATAATATTGATCCTTTGATCCGAATGACGGCATACATATTATATTTTTATTACATGTTATACTAGCCATAAAAAATCATGTTTCTATGTGGCTCATTCTAGTTAATACAAAAAAATAAAGCAGAAAGCAATTTTTTTTAAAAGTCAGGTTAGAAGTCGTAATAATTAGCGGGAATGTATGAGGATATGAGCGTGGAAGAGGCAAAGAATGTTTGCAAAGACAGAGTGGTATGGCGTTCTATTCGCTATGCTTACCTCTGCGGGGAAGCGGCGTGACGGTTGGTTCAGTTAATTTTCTTATTTATTCGATTTTACAATTCTTGTGGGTAGACAATATATAAGTAGCTGTCAAGGAGCACACTGTCCACCATGAAGAAATTATTAATATTATGTTTGTTTTTTTTTTCAACAGTAGACGCTGCCATTACGATAAAAAAGGCGTTTAAAAACGCCTTTCTTGTTTACATGTCACAAGCGCACATAATAACTCGTCCGTATTCGAATGCAATAATTACTTTGGAAGATTTAAGATTATGAAGAGACGAACATTTACATTTAAAAAAAATTGGATCGTGAAATATAGGAATATTTTTGTTAAATTATTATGAGATATTTTACAAGACATAAATATTTATTCAATACGATGTTTTTTAAACAATTTTACTACTATGTTTGATGTATTTTTACAGTCATGTGTATAGTTGAAAAACCTTTCAAAACTAAAACCAATAAACCCATTTTCAACGGTTTAAAAGAACTGAAAACCCAAACTACATATTTTCTAATTGGTAATATATTTGTCGTTAATTTTTTTCCAACCGAGTTGTACAGGGCTATGTATTCATTTTATGCAATACATACAATCCTAACCGGTAATAGTAGAACGTAGGTGATATAACCTGCCCTTTGGTTGTCTGCCCAAGGCATTTCATACGTAAATAAATACTAGGAGATAAAAGTCGGTCATAGCTGATTGTTATAAAATATGGCATGTTAACCTTTGAGGTAATATATTGGCGGCTGCTCAGCTATTTTTTGTATTTAACGCCATTACTTTATTTTCAGTCAAAATTAAAATTTTAAATATGTTATTAAGTTTTATACTGACATTTCTTGGTAAAACTGCATTTTACAGAATAAAATAACAACTATGTTGTTTTTTGTACAAAGTTGTTATTTTATTCTATTTGAATATGTGATTTCACTTCGGAATATGTGAATGCCTTTCAACCGGGAGATGTGGAAAAAAGGACAATATTTTCATAATGCATTTTAAGGTATTTTTATAAATATTACCCTTTTAAACTAATGAATAAGAAAAAAATGTAATAAATTAGTTATATAATTATATAAATTTGGCATTTTTCAGTTTTAAGTTTGTTTGAAAATTTTAGAAATTTCAATATTTATATAAGAAATCAGCTCGTAGGACCAAAAGTTGAATAATATACGGTGTCTTAAAAATTTATACTTGAATGGCACAAAATGTTTTATTTACACGCATTATAAGACAACAATAAATCCATTGTCCTCTTGATAGTTTGAAGAAAGTAGAGTAAATATGACGCAATTAAGGTAACAGTAGAAATGGTAGATTTCGCAATAGAATATTTAGAAAAGCGCATGGGAAATGGCTTTAGACCGTTACTCGAGTTGACTGTCGCAAAGGCAGTTTGGATAAATCACACGCAATACTCCGGAGCGCGCACGAGTGCATGTCGAACCGCAAGGCTCAGATGGTAACCGCACATATTTCATAATAATGTTGCGTTCCGATGCGGGTGACTTGATGACTGTGTACCGTGTACTGTGTACTGTGTTCTGTGGACGACATAATGGGGTGTTTGGAAACAACGATATAACGCGAGATTATCCTTTTGAATGCGCATAAAATGAATGATTTTGTTTGAAAAAAATAGTAAACCGCAAAGTTTGGTTTTTTAAGATATTAAATCCGCAGGATTCAGTTTTCAAATAAAATGTTATGAGCTGCGTAAATTTTGCTGCCACAAAAATATGATTTTTTTTACATACAACCTGGAAATTGAAATAAAAATCAATGTTTTTTTTCGGTTTTCGCATGAAAGCTACAGGATCCGAATCTGACAGATGTATTGATATCATGATTATTATTTTCATTTTTAATTTTCCGATATTTCATTTGTTCAATACGTCCAAACTTTTGATTCTTAAAAAAACAATTTTTGATACGAAAATATCAAAAACATGTTTAAATCCAATTTGTCAACAGATTTTTTAAAATCAAAATGTTTATCCTTTTTTATCTTCCTTTATCTGTTAACAATGTTGCATGGGGTACGGCACACATGTAGGGTGCTGGAGGTCTCGGTTTCGATTCGCAGCGGGGTGAAAACCCTGGATTAGTGCATTAAGTGCAGGGCTGACTATCTTTCCTTGGCAAACAATCATCTCCTCTTCCACTTTCATACACATCCAACGCGTATTCCGACTCCTGACCTGACCACTTATTTAAGTATTTCAAATACTTGATCATGCCAAGTTTTCCCGGGCTTCTTATGTTTCTATTACCAAACACATTTGCCTCATAAATCTGTTCTTCTATTCTTTTTCACTCATTCAATACATGCATAACTCAACAAACCTTTCTTAATTTTACCGATAATGCTTTTCTCAACCTTGCAATCTATCCTTATATGACCATTTCCACATCTATTATAAAATGTGCTGTACGCAAGATTTGTTAATATAAATACAAAATTTTAAATATCCTAAATTGCATACAAGTAACATTATTTAATTTATCAAGTAATATTATAAATACAATTAAAAGGCTAGAGAGTTTTGGTTTCGAACTTCTTTTCGGCTTGAATATTTATGTAAACTAATTTACAAAGGTAGTCTCATACGAGCCGTGTGGGTATTGCTTGTATGCTCACAAAATGTACACATTATCATTGTGTATGGGTACCTTTTCGTTTTTGTTTGTTTACCAAATGCTGGCTCATCAGAAACACAGGTGTGTGGGTGGGTAGCTATTTCGTATACGTAGTTATTCATTATGTTGATGTGTGGGGTTCACACTATCGCAGTGGGTGTGATCATTGCATGTACTTTTTCTACCGCATAGCTAATCAAGGACTATAGGAGAGAATGGGAATTGTTTTACTGTAAATATGGTGAGATTACATTTGTGAAATTAGTCATTCGGAATAATTAATCGGTGGATTTTGTTGATACATCTTTCAAATTACTTTTATGATAAAACGATTGAAATATTAACACTTACCCTTTGAATATTTTTTCCATTTGTTATATCGATTAGATAACTAGTTTTCCAAAAATATTCAACACAGAATAAAAAAGTTCATCATTAATTTTTTTAAAAATTAATACTTCCTATAACTTAAATGGAAAATATAGACAGAGAAAGCTGACATTACTAAGATGTAGCATTTCACAATACTTGCGAGTTTACACATTTGAGCAACAATGAAAAATGTTTAGTGTTGCGTGTGTAGCTATAACTTTCAACAGATGGCGCTGCCATTGTGGTAAGAAACCTGTTTTAAACAAAGTATATAATATTAATAATAATAAAACCCTTATCCGCACCAAAATGGTGCATAGGGCACTGCGTCATATAACGCAGTGTTATCTTGATCGTTTTTACACATGAAGGAAAGGTGATCAGCCCTCCGTTTCAGGTACCAGTCCAGGGTAATATTGAATAAATATGACAGTGGAAAATCACTTATATTTATTGGAACCCCCCTGGGAATCGAACCCGGGACCTACAGAACGGTAGCCGAGCGTGCTGACCATTACACTACGGAGGCAGACAAAGTATACTTTTATTTATTGCAGGGTATAAAAAAACATGGGCATATTCCAATTGTGTCGAATTTTTAAAGCAATCAGTGAATAACTCTTAGAAATTTAATATTAAGAAAAAAAAACAAGTATTTACATTTCAATAAACAAGCATAGATGTAGGTCTTAAATAAGCAAGAGTTCTTTGTTTATAAAACATGACATCATACTTGAAATATCTAACTCATATTATTGTTGTAAAAAGGAGATGAAAAATTGCCTCTTCAATTATGAATGGAATGATAAAGGCTTTTGTGTTAAAAAAATATTGATTTTATAATTTTTATAAACAAAATAAACTTTTTGAAATACTAGTTTACAGCAAATTTCGAAATGCCATGAGTATAAAAGTCCGTAGGCAAAGTTAAATTTAACTTCATTTTACTTACCCACATGCGTTCAGGATCTACCCACCGGTATTTCTATCAAGTAAATAAGTAACTTAAAATGTTGCTTAGAAAATAAATTTACATTAAACGTTTATACGCAATTCACACATGATTTACAATTATACAGTATGTACGTTTGAAAAAACGGTGTTTAGCATAATATGCGAAGGCAATATTACTCTTTCGCAATGAAGTATAGAAACGTTTTGTACTTACTCAGAATACAAAATGCAATCCTTCATAATTTTATCGTGAATAATGAATCTATTCGAGTATTGTGAAAGTGTCTATGAGCAATTAATAAATTCTTCTGGCAACATTTTTATAACACGAATGCAGATAAAATGGCAGGTACTGATGATTTGTGTCACGGCTTCCAAATATTACGTTGTGTAAACCTTGGTTGAGATATTTTGCCTCAGGATATAATTTTAGTTTAAGTCCACTTTACTTTGAATAAGTGTGATCGTATACGGGCACGGAGAAAGAAGGAGGAGCTGGCCGTAGACTATTTTTAGTCAATCCGAGATAAAGTAGAGTAGAGTCGTAGTCACATAATACAGTTGGGACCATAAGTATCAAAACATAAAATCCTAGTGTTTTCTAAGTCTGGCGTCACATCTGCGAATAACTTTTATTATATTGTTAGATGCATGTACAGGCCAGGGGTGGCGAATCTTTTTTTCAAGTGGTTAATTTTTTTTTTTTTTTAAATTTTTCGCGAGTCATTTAATAAGAAATCAGAAGTTTTACAGATTATTCCTATAGAAAAGATTACGGATTCTTTTTTTTACTTTCAAATACTTAATATTCACTATTTAATATAAAAAAAACTTAATCATTAAAAATAAACATAGTTTGTATTTTGCTCTATTGATGAGAACACCTGTAGTTCTCGAAACTAGTGTTTTGTTAGTAATTTAATGGCGATTATAATATTGATTCTCTCTACAAGTAATTTACTTTATTATATGTATCATCATATTGTTCCACAAAGTTGATGTCAAATCAATAAAGTAAAATATTTACATTGGTTATATTTTTTTAAGAAGGTGAATTATCTGAGTTTTTTTTTATATAATATGTATTCATAATCTTCTAAAAATGCAATCGTTTGACAAGCTGTTAAGAGAAAACTTAAATCGTAAAGCCCAGTATTAAAAAACTATTTGTAAATAAATCCTTTATAATACAATGTAATATAATCATCTCATTGAAAACATGCTAAATAAAAACAATTTAAGTTATTTAAATTAAATATTTGGAACTTCTTATGTGTAATATGAA
The DNA here is from genome assembly GCF_059751285.1 of Brachycentrus maculatus. Classification (NCBI taxonomy): domain Eukaryota; kingdom Metazoa; phylum Arthropoda; class Insecta; order Trichoptera; family Brachycentridae; genus Brachycentrus; species Brachycentrus maculatus. The sequence continues at coordinate 1,034,483 of NW_028281020.1, read as the reverse complement.
ATTCCCTTTCCTTATATATTTTTTTCAATGTTCAATTAATTGCTTTTAATTTCACGTTTGAGTAACAGCGAATGGAGATTATTATTTTATTAAAATTCTAAGTATCATTAAAGTTAGTAATTCGTCACGAGGAATGAGTTCTAGCAATAGATCAATCAAATCAACGGTATTATAATTTTCCTTTACAAATTATTCCTCGACAGGTACCTAATGATATTTGAACGACTGCACGATGTCGATATCCTATTATTACAGGACTAAAAACGTCTCATTTAATGATGAATCGTTCTCGCACTGTCATCATATAGGTATGCGGGTCAAGACCGATCAATAATATAGACTAATGTTAAACACTTAATTACATATGTGTTTCACTTTCGTAAGAAAACTCCTTGGTTGTAAAAACTACGTGAAAAAATATAAAAGAAAATAAAATAACGTCAGAATACTTTTTTTTATGTTTTTCGCTGATACTTTGTGGCACATTTTAAAAAACTTTAAATTTTAGTGATACAAAAACATTGTTTTAATCTATATTAAGTATTTTTGGTACTGTTTTTTCAACCGATTTCAATAAACAAGATGTTAGTCGAAACGGTTTTTTAGTACGTCTCTATTCCTGAGAACACAAGATATTCGTCAAAACCGGTTGGAAAAAACATTCTTACAAAAAAATGTGTTTCAGCGCAGGACTGATGACCTTGCAGTAAAATAATGATTAAAGTTAGTCTTAAGAATTAAAAGTAGAAATACTGATATACGTTTGATAAATTTTCAATGCAAATTAAATTAAATCTTCATGCAATTAACGATAAAATAACGCAATTTGCTGCATTGGGTGCGAATAAGGGTTAAAAAAATAAACGGAATATGACGTCAAAAATAAACACGGATACGATCAATAAAAATTTCATAATTTTTATTTAAAGCACTAACTTTGTGATTTTCCATTTTATAATTAAAATGTAACTTTATTTTTAAATCACTGTAAATGTTTTATGAAAACTTAATTATAATGTCTACCGGTTTCAAAGCTAACCGCTTCTTTATCAAGACTGATTAATACTAGCATTAATTAGTCTTGATAAAGTTGTAAAGATACAGATGTTACATTTTAAATGTAAAATAAAAATCACTATGTTGACGTTACTTCTACGTCTCTGGTGCATAAATCTCCAATAAGAAACAGTGGTGTTATATTGGCAGTAAATATTGGGATAAGTATATTTATTTTTCCCTAAATAACTTTGTTGGGTATTAAATAACTTGTTGATCCTGTACCATCTATCACACACATATAAATAAATAATTGATATTATAAATAATGGTAGAATTAAATTTTTCATTTGTATTTAACATTTTACGTTCAACCTAAAGTAGGTAATAATTAAAATAGAATAAATCGTATCATAAAATGATACGTGTGTCATTAAATTATAAGTCAGGAATTTCACATCGCCAATCAATCGCTTATGTGGGCTTATAGTTTTGAGGTGTGTTCTGGGTATTGGTAAACGCTGATATGTTTAAAATAATTGCATTGTTGACTTAAATATAGGATTTATATAATACATAGTATGTATTATATTTGCTGTATTATAATTGTTTTGAAATCTTATAAAAGCACAGGTGTTGTAATGAGCCCGATGTAGAATAAAAGATTTCTTTGTACGTTCTTTTTTATAAATGATTACACATACTTAAAAAACCTATAGACAGATAAAACGAGTTTTCATGTATGTTTGTATACTCGTATATCTGTGTTGAATACATTTGTGTCTGTATATTTATAAATCAATTTAATTCTACAATGTGCTTAAATTTCATTAAAATTTTTGTTAATTTTACAAACACGGTGATTAATCGACTGAGTTTGACTTGTAATCGATAAACCATTAATACGCAAAAAAAATGCGTGTTTTTTTAATGTTAACATTGGTTTGGTTAAAATTTAATTAAAAGCATCATATTCATTTTAAAACATAATGTAAGTGAAAAACAATATACTCATTTCATAAATATAAATAATTGTGTGTTTGTACATTGAATAATAATTTTACGTTTTATTGATTTTTAAGATGAGTATTAAACATATGATTTTTTTTTTATTCCAGAAGGGGTAAGTGGAGATACTGAAAAGAACTTATTCGTACCAAAATTTTCCTGCGAAATGAATAATAGCCTGTAAGTAAGTTATTCAAAATAATATTTAACCATTTGAACCAGTTGGAAGTTTATTTCAAATAAAATCAGAATTGTGATTGTTTGTAAAATGTTTTTAAAAAAATTGATATTAATCTCTTTTGGCTATGATATATGGTATACCAAAAATTGTAAAAAACGACAGTTTTCCAGGAGACAGTTTGTAGACTCCATATACTCTAATATATTACGAATATGGTTTATTATATAAAATAATATATTATAAATATGTTCAAATAAAATGAGTAATATTCATACATCAGTAAAACTAGATACTTACCTAATATAAATGTATAAAATATTCGATGACGTTTTTTGCTATCACGGTGATGCAGTCCCCTTCGAAATAGTGTCCTTGTATGAGTTGCATTCGATGACGAGACAGCCATTAGCTAAATGAAAAAAATGTATCGCGATCGTATTTAAAAAAATTCACATTTTTCGAAGCACTATTCACTTTTATTTTCAAGTTGTCTCGTAATTAAAGTGGACTGACTACGTTAGAATTAATTGGAAGGGATTCTATACAAATATACTCGTAAATAGCATTTTTATAAAAGTGAACCGAAAATTTAAAATGAATAGAATATTTCTAAATGCTTATTCATCACGTTGATGAAAAGAAATATTTCATTTATAATTTTAAATGCAAACCGTATTTATTTTCAAACGTGATTACGTTAAGATGCAAACGTGATTATGTTAAGATTTCAAAACGTGATTACGTTAAGATGCATAAAATATAAACCTCATATGACATAATATTTAGAGTGTGTCCAAATTTATGTTCATAATTTTGGGATTGATTCTACTTGAGAGTGGTTTTATCAATTTTTTTATTGATATCTCAACAAAGGCGAAGGAGAATATAAACCGCAGGCATTTACAGGCATTAACATTTAAAAGTTTTAATGATACATGTTTTAATTATTGCTTATGTGGAAGATCCAATTATCAATGATCATCCAAGTAATGGCAATTACATAAGCCATCATATTAGGAACAACATTAAATGTGTGTTTAAAGATACGATTTGTATAAATTTTATTGAGCTCCGATAAAGATTTTCCATAATAATTTCTGGGAGACGAAAACAGGATAAAAATTTTCTTTTAATAAATTCTTGCATTAAAAAAAAGGTTTCCAAATTTACCAATAATAAAACTTAATTTTTATTACAATACAAAATATGTACTAAACACACAGAAATGCTCAAAATAAACTGAAAAGGATAGAATCATGCGGCTTTTATTTACCTTTTTTGGAAAATTATATAAATCGCCTTAATTTTTACGTTTGCAATAAAGTCCCTCGTTCAGAACTCACGTTTTTTTTCAATAAATACTCAAGTGTATCGTATCGTAATGCATTTCTTCTGTACAATTCTCGATTTCGGTACGATTTTTTTTCAAAATAAAGTTTCCTGGAATGCTATTAGCCCTTCTCTAGGAGCATTCGAATAACCACTATTGTTAAACTTTGCAGCGATGGTAACAGTTTTCATGAATTTAGTCCGATGCTAACAGTTTTCATGAATTTTTTAGTGATTCGGTTGAAAGGAATTCGGAGTAATATCCTCCATTGATATTTTTTTATTTGAATTCATAAAAACTATAAAGACATTAAAAATCAATAATAATAAAGAAGTACAATTTTACGGGGTGTATTGTCAATACTGGTCTAGATCTAAATAATAATTTAACCGTCGCGTTATCGACACGTCAATAATGAACGAATGAAAAAACGGTACATATAAAAAACGGTGGACAAATATGTCGGTAAGTTGTAATATACCACGATAATGAAAACCAGAATTTTGTTATTACTTTACTATTTATAATAATAATGGTAATTTGGTGTAAGAACCATATAAACCTTTTAGTTACAATTTATAATTAACCCTCTAATAGTACACCTGCGATTACTATGTAAACTTTATTAGTTTGTAACGACACTCAGGTGTAATATTAAAAAATCTTATTAAACAACACACCTCTAATAACGTACATCTAATAATTGTCTTAAGGGAATTTAATTACATTTTAATGTGTCCCATTTCGGCTTAAAGTACGTGTACGAATTATAAAATTACATTTAAATATATCCAATTAAAAAAAATCAGTAAATGAATGAAATACTTTTAACACAGTAAAAAAAACAAACCTGTGACAAAAACCAACATAGGTTAAAAAAAACATGTGTATTATTGACAGCAAATAATCATTACAAAAATAAAATAAAGGTTAAATAAAATATAAATAAAGTATCATCTTAATTATTACTATAATACATACACACACAAATGGCACATACATCCTCACAATGCATGAATGTGGAAGAGGCAAAGGTTGTTGTTAAGACAGATTAATGGGTCGCTTTATTCTCTCTACTTATCCCTACGGAGAGGTAGTGTGAAAGTATTTTTTTTTTAAGTTTGCAACTTATGGTACGCTTTAGATCAAAGGTTCTCAAAGGGGGCGATTCCGCCCTTAGTGGGCGCTGTAGAGATATTCTACGGGATACTAGAGGCCCTAGGACTTAAAATGGATGGCTTTAAAGTAATCAATACATTTGTTCACCTCCCGTCACTCTTTAAGGAGACATTCTGGGAATTTCATTTCCTGAATCGACGAAATATTTCAACAGGGGGTTCTGGATTTAAAAAGTTTGAGAACCTATGCCTTAGATAATATATATTTTTGAATTATTTGTAAATATTCTTGTCGTTTTCAATAATATTCAATAGTCTCTTATTTCTATACAGACATTCATATTTTGATATTATTTATGTGTAACTAATTAATATTCTAAAACCCATGAAAAAATACATAATCACATGTATGGACATATTTATGAAATAATAAAGAATGCTTTTTATATTGCTCTAGGTGATATATGGTTACAAAATTTATCTCATTGTTTTTATACATATATCCAGTATTGAAAGTGATCTTTTGTTCAGCTAATAATATGCAAGAATGTAAACAGGTTTGGTTTTTAAACCAGCTGATTATAATTGTTATAATGATTATATTAATGCGCATATTTAGGTCAACAGATTGTATATATTACATCACACATTAAAAATAAAACAATAATACATTTATTAGAGACATGATCTACACAATTAATAACAATAAAATTAAAAATCATGACACACAAGTAAAATGAGTTTTCAATGTAAACATTTTACATTGTTACATGTTATGTTGTATATATTACATCACACATTAAAAATAAAGCAATAATACATTTATTAGGGACATGATCTACACAATTAATAACAATAAAATTAAAAATCATAACACACATAAAATGAGTTTTTAATGTAAACATTTTACTTTGTTACATGTTATGTTGTATATATTACATCACACATTAATAATAAAGCAATAATACATTTATTAGTGACATGATCTAAACAATTAATAACAATAAAATTAAAAATCATGACACACAAGTTAAATGAATTTTTAATGTAAACATTTTACATTATTACGTGTTATGTAACTTACAAAATAACATTGTTATAAAATTACTAAAGATATATCTTATTATAACATTATTATCTTCTTAATCAGTTTCAAACCAGGTAACTTGTTTCCCAAGACCACTTTTCATTTTAATCAAGTTGTATAGTAATTTTACAGTAAAGGTTTTTATAAGTTGTAAAATGGAAAACCATAAAGTTATTTCTTATGCTATTAAGAACATTTAATGTTCTTTTATAGGTGTCCAACTTTAGATGAAGCATCTATCGTTTTCATACGAAATAAGATGGACGTGTGAGCATCCCAGGACTAACGGTCTGTCATTTTGCTGGCCTAACTGATCATTTTATACGTAAAACATAATGCTGAACGTTATATATGGTACGCATTTTATACGTAGTGATATTTTTGTGTAAAGTTTACCATTCTTCCCATTTTTAAACATCCTTGTCTTATTCATTTTTTGAAGTATTTATGTACTGTTCTTGTATTTCTTTCGTATTCTAGATGTTATTTGATAGTGCCTAAAAACGATAGATCGTATGTTGGGACAGCTAAAATATTTATATTTCATCCGTAGGGTGAATAATTATTACAAGAAAAATCATTAAAAAATATACTTTGATTTTAATATTGAGTGATTTGAAGTATTTTTTAAAATATAGAAAAAAATATTGTGTGTCATGATTATTAATTTTTTTTACGTTATTGCCAGTTTTATTTCAACTTTTAAATCACTGATATGGATTGAAGACGTAAAAAAAAATGAAAAATAGAATCCCGGTAAATTTACTTTTTAATCTTGCTTTAATAAGATTAAAAAAAGAAAAAGAAGCAGAGAAAGACCGAGAAAAACATGGCACAATCAGGTATGCCAAATACTTGAAAGTGGTCAGGTTAGAAGTCGTAACAATCGGCGGGTATGTATGAGGAGATGCATGAACGTGGAAGAGGCGAAGAATGTTTGCAAGGACAGAGTGGTGTGGCTCTCTATTCTCTCTGCCTACCACTGCGGGGAAGCGGCGTGATGGTTAGTTAGTTTTTTTTTTAATAAGATTAAATTAGTATAAAAGTTTACTAAAAAAGTGATAAGTTGATGAAATATATTGAATAAACTCCAAACCTTGCATCGTAATTTATACCATATTGTATACACAACAATTCCTAATTCTATCAATCCGGAAAATATACCTACTATAATACAGGAATCCAATCAATTACGCATTGGAGAAATAAGCAGTCGATATAATTAATATCAATTATTATATAGTACATTCAGTGACCCGGAAACGAGTAGCAATATTATTTTAAGTGGAAATCAAACAAGCCAATAAATAAACGTGGTTTACTTGTGTTATGTTGGCCTTGTAGGTATTTTATACTTTTTGTATCTGTAATATATTCCTGAATTAAAAAAAAAAATAATATCGTGTCGACAAACACCTATGTAATTTCAAAAACATGCATTGATAGTGGGATCCGGTTACGTGGACACAAATGATACATGTGAATTGAATTAGATTCGTAAAATCAACATTATTTCACTTGTAAAAAATTGTCTCTTAAAATTAAATATTTATAATCACAGTCTTTAAAATTTATATCAGTGAATTTAAACATGAAAGCTCCGTGGGATAATGATACTGTATCAGTTCAATTTGGAATTTTTTCACGGTAATTAATGGTGGGTTTTTAAGTCATTAGTTTTATTTAAATTTAAGTACCTATATTTTTTGTTGTTGTATAATGATTTTGTTTGAACTATCTCTCCACTTTATCACTTACATGTATGAACATATTTAAGTTTTGTATTGACATTTCTTGGTAGAACTGCATTTTATACATTTTATAAAATAAAACAACATTTTTTCCCCTTTTTGTTGTATTTAACAAGAGACCAGGTTTTGTCGTTACCGACATCATCAGACAAGGCACTTATCAAATAAAATAAAAGTGGAAAAACTTTAATATTGTTGTTTTATCGCATATGAAGACATTTTTTTGAAATGCTTAGAAATAAGACAAATTATCTTTGATCATGGTAATCCGATATACGAGTATAAATATAAAATTAAAAAAAAAGACTCATTTCAGTGGTACACTTGTTTGTCCAATGTATGTTTTCACAATCTTCTATCCAAACACAATATTTTTCAATTCATTATTGGTCTCTTAGCAATATCTCTTTTTTAGAAATTGATATTTTGGAATAATTGTCTTATTTTGATATCATAATATTTTTTAACCTTCCAAAGTAATAATCTATCTAATCCCGAGTATATTTTGCTTTTGAATACTCCTTGAACATGGTGCATTATTAACATTTTGCTGTCTCTGTAATTCAATAGTAATAATGAAACATTCCTTCCTGGTTCTCTATTGACAAACCATCGACACTGATTATTAGCCTACGGTTATTTCACTAGTAAATAAATCCAATATACTTTAAGCTAACACGCACGCCTTGAGTTTGATCTTACGTTATATGCGAAAATATTGAACGCTAAAGACAAATATAATGTTTCTAAAAAGATAAAGAATTGTTAAAAATATTTTAACAATTACACATTTCTTATAAACTTCATCTCAATTTGAATTGTTGTTTATTTTAATTAAATACATCATTTTTGTATATTTTTCCAGTAATTGTCAATTACGACAATTGTTTAATTTATCGCGTTGCATAAACTGTATTGCATGCACGTATTTTAGGTTTCTTCCATTAGCTTAGTATTGTTTGTAACAAGTATTATGATTTGAACGTTAAATATCATTATAAAGCTTTTTTCTTCAAAAAGCACTGACTAAAAAAAAAAAACATAAAAATTGTAATATCTAAAAATCAACGTGTTACCCCTGTGGGATGTGTGTAGCCTTGTTAGGATAAATTAGAAAAAAATCACCCTTAATCTGCACCCTTAGTTAGAGGAGTCAAGGTTCAAAAAATGAAAGCTTGGTCATAAGCCACTGACCTTAAATGAACATTGATTAATACAGTAAATAAATAGATCAATTACTAGAGATTTCCTTATCGAGATTCGTATTTTCTGCAAGAAAATGTGCGCGAGGGTCCTAAATGGCAATATTCTCTTTCTCGGCCAACCTGTTACGTGAATAGTGAACAGATTAATATCTCGATTGTTAAGTCTGCTAGGTGCATTCCAGCAGGTAGTTTATTGTGACACGTACCTACACTATCGGCTAATGAGGTTATGCGAAATGACAAATAAAAAGATAGGTGCAAAGCCGTGAAGAGTTTTTTTGTGATTTTTGTTCATTATCCAGGGTAACATACTATTGAACTTTTACATAAAACGTAATAATTTATTTAACACCCTACGAAGTGGGAATAAACACATGAATTTTTGAAGTATTGGATTGAAAAATGCAGTAATTACTTAGTTACGGAGAAAACTTAAAATCTAGAGAAAATTATCAAATCTTTAAAACTAAAATAAAAAATAAAGCATATAAGACTCACCCCTACTTAGACTCCATACCAAAGAACATTTTATTATTTTTAATTTACTTTGTATTAAAAAAAAATGTAAAAGGAACTTCCTCTCCATACACAAGTCGCTCACTCCTTTCAAGAACGTCATAAATAAAAAAACGTCAATTTTCAGTTGTGCATATTTTCAAAATGCCCAGAAAATGTACTATATCCCCACAAAAGCGGCATATTTTTAACTTAATGTTTACATACTACAAGGCAAAAAGTGTTGTTTTTGCATTTTGAAGAAAAGGTATTGTTTAATTATTTTTTTAAATATCCTTAATATTTTTCAAATGGAGAAAAAACGTTCAGGTTTTACCCTAAAAAGATCTGTTGCACAGTAAAAAGTTAAAAAAGTGGCTTGATATTTATTTTTAATACATTGTATTATATTTTTAAACTTTAAAAACGTTCTCCTGAAAAATCAAGTTTTTTTGGTTTATGACGTTCTTGAAAGGAGTGAGCGAAGTATCTACTTTATTAGATAAGTAGAAACATTATATTTGAAATGTGTTGAATATTTACCAACTATTTTCTATTATTTTGATATGTATTTTGTAAAAAAAAATATTCAAAAAAAAAACTCATGGACGTCTTGGTATTGATAGGGCTAACCCTGCCAAAGGCTGGTTAAGTGATCATTTTACACACATTTTACATTCTACTCATGATTGACAACCACATCACTAAATTTTTTGGAACTCATATTATATTTTAAATCTCATAACGCTTTACATTTGTGTTCACTGGAGACATCTATGGTTGGGTTAAAAATGCTTTTACTTAACAAAGACGCTTTTATTTCAATTAAAATTCCTTAGTGGAGACACCCAGATTTGTGAACAAGAATTAAGGCACACTCGAAAATTTATATATAGTAAATAATATGTTTATTCCATAGAAATAATACTTATGTTGTTTTAACATTTTTCCTTTTGTTTATTTCGTTAATAAATTATGATTTATTTGTACCTTTCCTTTTTTAACACTAATTTTTATAACTCATTGCCTAGTTGCCTAATTGATAGGAAACTATGCAGATATTACGAAGGGTATAGTTCCTACTTACTTATGGGTTAGATTTACATATTTGACTTGCATAAACTTTTAAAAAAGGCGTAGGTAAGTAGTTAAATGGTGGAAGCTTTGTTTTAAAAAATCTAATTACCATAAATATAGGTTGTAAGTTTCCTGCTACCTTCGACCTTCACAAAAAAGAATAAACAAATTACGCGTTACGTTTTTATTTAAAAAAATGTTAATTATCATTTAAATGCGAAAATTATGTAACTATTTAAATTTTTGCTGCCTATTTGCAAAAAAAATGCCAGTGTGTTTTGAATAATTCTCAAGAGATTTTTTTTAGTGTTTTGTAGTTTGCCTTGCATTACAAGGAAATTGCTGTATTTTAGTACTGGAAATATTTTTTCATCCACCTTTATGTAAAATGGTTCACGTTTGAATGTTACGCTGAAGGTCCGGGATCAATCCCTATGGGGTCTTAATAAATAAAAGTGACTTTTAATTATTTTCTTTTGACTGATACCAGAAGCGCAGGGCTGATAATCTACATTTCACGTTATTAACGATCAATGTATCACTGCATTGCTACATCAATGCTGTTTCTATGCAGTGCCCTATGCAGCATTGTGTGCGGTTAAGGGTAAAAAGGGTTGTAAAATATTGACCACTTGAAGTAGTCTTTGTTGAAAGCTTCAAATTGATGCAATTGGGAATTCAGCAGCTTTGAAACAAATAACTCCTTTCGCTTCCATAGCAATTTTAAATAACCGTCATGCAGTTTTTATCGGCAGCTGCAGTTGATTTGCGGCCGACTGTTCCCGGTCGAAGGTACTTATGTATTCCCGCACTAACTATTCACAATACAATAAAATAAGGCTGTGAGTTTAATTTATTTTAATTTAAACAAAGTTCAGCATGTTGTTTAATAATTTAAAATTTTCAAATAAAATCTTGTTATGTGTATATTGGTGTATAATTTTATGTGTGTTTTTTGTTGTGGTTTTTTCTCAAGTCGAATGAATGAATGAACCACATTTTATATATTATAAAGATATAAATCACACGGCATAAAATTATAACCATTCCAAAGTATGGTCATGAGTCAATCGGGTTGTGTCTCGGATATGAGTCAAGAGTTTTAGAATCGAATCCACTCTATCACAACTTGATTTCTATTTTAAAAAACGGACCGCACAGATCTTCAAAAAAGGCATGAAATTGAAATAATTTTGTATGCATTGAAATATTCATAATTGAAAAATCTTTGTCAAGTCCATCAAGTACCTTAAAGGGAATGGTTTTAGGTGAAAATTGATAAGTACTGTCATAAAATAAAAGAGTTAAATTGAGAAGCATATTAAAAAGAAAAATATGTAAGTATTCAGTAATTCATTGTTAAACAAATAAATACGAGTACATGGTAAAAACAAATAATTTGTAAGAACAGTTTAAAAAAAACGGTTTATTTTAAGTTATTTTTAAGTGTTTTAACCCTTTAAAAATTATGAATCTCGCTCATGATTATTTTTTTCCTTTGTATTTCTTTATTTAAAAAAAATATATTGTTGGTAATGGATATAACAGAATAATATTCAGTACAAGTATAACCTATTTAATTAAGTAGATATTAGTACCTACGTATATACGTGGCTAAAGCATTGACCGTAGGTCACTACAATAAATAAACCTAGATATAAGGTTATATAAATCTCGATTACATTATTGTTATTTAACGCGAAACGACACTGTTTGACTCGATAAACTTGTCTGATTTGCAAACAGAATGCTAATCAGACAAAGCCGCTCGCGGACACACCTCAAATATCTTAGATTTAAAATTCCAATCCCATACACTTGTGGCCGCAGATTGTGTAATAAAGTCGCAGAGGAATTAGATAACGCTAAACACAATATCGAGAATACTTGACTTACAAATGATCTGCATACAATTGATTTCATGTATGCCATAGCCTATCATTTATGTATCTCAAACCAGAAACCTTTTAAAAACCAAAGGTATAAAATTAAAATGTAACTTTGTTTTAAAATCACTTTAAATATAATATTTTTTTATAACTTCATTGTGTATAATGTCTACTGGTTTCGAAGCTAACCGATACACATTATAATTGAGTTATGATAAAATATTTATAGTGATTTTAAAACAAAATAACATTAAATTATAAAATGGAGTATTCACAAAGTTAGTGCTTCAAAAATAAATGATATTAAAAAAGTTATTTAAATAAAAAGTAAAAAATAACATTATGCAATAAACGCAAACCGTTATTTCTATAAATTGTTATTTCTGTAAATCAATTTTTCTATAAAACGTTATTTAACTCAATTCACATGAAATGATTAATAAATCAATATTTTTTCTTTTGATATTTTTTTAACAAACTATTTAAGCGTACTTCAGGAAGTATGGACCAAGATTATAAAGTGAAAATTTCTCTTATTCTTTTACGTAGTTCTTTGTCGAATTTCCTATATAACCTTTCTCGGTAAATTGTTTTAGTAGAATGACAAGAGGTGTTTTATTATTCATTTATCCTTTTCAATTTATATGCTAATTGATTAAATAATAACAGCTTACGTTAAGAATTTCCGTGTTTGTAAGACAAATACAAATGTTGTGTTGATAAAATATAGTTAATAATAAATGAAAACAGTAATTATATTTTAGCCAATACTAGAAAGTACTACCGACTTATTTTTAAATGGTGTGATTTGACCCTGAGAAGATTCCAACACAATACAAATTAAATATTGATTGACGTTTTAAGGGTTACATCGAATTTCAACGTTTAGGGACTGATTGATCAAAAATAATTTTTTTTATTCAAGTAGTGTGTAATTATTTCATACTACCGGTACAAGTATTTTTGTTGTTTAATTATCGTCTCCACCTCCCTACAAAGGTTACATTAAACTACTGTCGTGGTTAGGGCTCAATGCTATTGTGCTAGAGGCCCGGGGTTCGATTTAAGTTTTCCTGAGTAAACACCACTATTTCTTAAAGTCTATTGTGATTCGTGTTTCGATGCATTCCACACCATTTTAAAAAACTTATGCTTGTTTTGTGTTTCGATGCGGAATGCATCGAAACACTTGTCACAATAGATTTTAAGAAATAGTCTTATTTATCAAGTAAAACGTACATTTAAAATGTATGGAAATTACCACAAAGTGACTGCCAAATCAAATGATGGAATTATTTAATAATACCCTACACTGGTACCTGAATTGATCACTTTTGCTTCATGTAAGTTACGATCAAGATTACTCTACATTAATACAATACAGTACGCTTTGCACCATCAGGTGAAAATAAAGGTAAGAAGAGGAATAAATAATAAATGTCTGGTATTTGAAAATACGATTCAATGTCAATCGAAAAATTTAAAAGCTTATTTATTGTTTTAAACATGTTTATTGTTTTATATTCTGCCATGTATTAGTTTTGTTTAATTTAAAAAAAAAATCTTTTTTGTAACTTTCTTATTTGTATTTCAGTCTTGTTAACCTTAATCCCATGTCCCAAAATGAGAAATAGAAATTACTCATCGGGAATATTACATATATGACTTATGCATGTAATGTGTTTTGAAAAAAAAAATTAGAAATATTTTAAATACAAGAGAACAAAAATGACTCATAAAAATATTATTTAATAAGAGAGCAATTTGGCAAGGCTGGGTGTCGGAATTGATTGTTTACCGGATCGTCCGCTTCGGATCACCCTCTTCCGGATCGGACATCTGTCAGGACTCCGCACAGCCCTATGAACCGGAGCGGCCTAATTTGAATAGTCCGGTTCGCAGGAAAACGGTGTGATCGGTTAGAATCACGTAACGGTGACGAGCGATTAACCATTCAGGACTCGTTCTACATACTCTGTACTCAACCGAATGCCATCAGGTATAGGGATTTGTACTTTTGCGCTGTTCTATGAAATACCTGAAAAAAAAACAGACGAGGTGAATTATGTACTGGTAAACATACTTTTTCTTCTTCTTCTTCCTTCTTTGATCCTCAGATCATCGTTTTGTTACATTATCCGTTTCTTGTGATGTGCACTGCCAGTTGTCATGCTTTGGAGTTCTTTCAGATAGTCTTCTTCCATCTGGGCTTCTTCGAAGAGAAATTCGGCCCAGTCGATTTTCTGGCATTCTATTGACACGGGCATTCCATAATCGTCATCGCTGTCTTCTCCATATGACTGTATCCTCCGTACTACGCATTTCCCGAATTTCCGTGTTCTTCTTTCAGTCTCTAACGTGTTTTCAGTTATGCACCTCAATGTTCTCGTTTCTAAAGTTCTAAGAAGATATTTGGTTTTCGCTGTGTGTGGTCTGGCCTACATCCCATGTGTGTTAATCGGTATTAAACATGTCTTGTATACATATTGAAGACCTGAATGGTATAAATACAATATACAGGGTGGCCAAATGTATTAGGCACCCCCTATAGAGTTGGTTTGTGTCTTTAAATACTGCCACTCTTTGAATACTTGATCTACTTGACTAATCTTTTCGGATTGTATCGTATTTTGATAGATTTAACCTACAACTTATTACCTGCTATCCCAACCTATGACAGTTAGGGACCTGGTTTATTCAAAAACTCTCTTTTTACTTATTTGAAGGGTCAGTTTTATAGGTGAAACATTGCTCTCCAGTTATTTTAATCTGTGAAAAAGTGCATTTTTTGTACTTTTCATTTAAGCCTTCATTATTTTATATTAAAATGCCAATCAAACGTGATTTGAGTGAAACTGAGCGGTCTCAAATTATTTTATTGAACTCAGAAGGGTTGACTCGGATAATAATAGCTTAAAAAATTCAATGCTCTCAGTGTGCGGTCCAAACATTTTTTTTTATGTTCTTTGAATCTGGTTCTTATGAGAACTGCAGAAAACTCTCAGAAAACTCTCAGAAAAAGGATCACTTCTAGTCACAAAGACCAAATTTTACTTAACGAATCATAAAAACATCGTCTTAGTTTGTCTCCAAAGCTATCTGCGGAACTAGAAGTAAATGCAACATAATTTTTTTGACCCAACACACATATGTGTGTGTATACGGTGTTTTGTAAAATTACCACTTTTAAAGCATATATGGATATACAGTACAACAGCTTTGCCTACTATTTTTGCCCTTTGACACATTGCGTACCGCATCTGAGGTCCAAGGTCTTGATCTTGACGTTGCCCACATACAAAGAAATATTATTAATCTGGCTTTAGCTTAAGGATCTATGCACAGAAAGAAATTGAAAAGATTAAAAAGAATTAACTGGCTTAGATTGAATTTATTGAGTGAAATTAAATCACTATGATGATCAAAAAGCTTCTTAATGGATATTGTATTTAAATCAAAATATAAAGATAGTTTGATAGGTTTACTCTAATGAATACATCTGTACGAGTTTATCATCTTGTTTCTAAATAATTGTCTACAGCCGACTAATACCCCTCGATTCTAACAAAGATTGAATCAGAAAAATCACTCCTGTTTAGTGATAAAAAGTCTATATTATATAAAAAGAAATTTATTTTCATTTCGGCAATATGAAACGACGTTTGAGTGACATTAAGTAACATTATTTCCGAATTAAAAGTAAGACGATCAGTTGTTTTACCTTCTATACTATTCCAAGACAAAATGTTATCTGAATTCGGTTATAATTTTCATGTAATATAGAATTAATGGAAGTGTTTCAGCACAAATTTAATAAGCATCAGATTCTCGTTATTGTGTTTATACGAGGTGAGTTTTATAATTTATCCTCTTTTCTCCCCAGGGTAATATAAAATAAACAACCCTTAAAATGTGAGGGTGGAATATATTGTTATATTAATAAATTATACCTCACAAACGCCTTTGTTATCCCGTCTTATATCATAGGTATATTTTTATTAACTTGTTACGAAAATGTTTATCAACTAGTTTTTTTTAGGTTTATTCAATTTTTACTATTAAAATTGTACTACTATTTTTTCGTGGGATTATTCTTAGTATATTTTAAGAAACTTGTAATGTTTTGTTCTGAAATATGTATGTAAGTATTTTCTAATTGAAATGTATTATTTATTTCACGAAAAAAAAGTAAACAAATTTTAAGCAGATATTAAAAATTATCGCGAATTTTTACACTTGTTTTTTAAACAAACTGAAATGGATTAAAAAAAAACAATATGTTAAAAAGAGAAGAAAGGTGATAAAATTTAATACATAATAGGGTGCACCTATAATTATTTATTTTTACTTAATGAATATAAAATAAAGTGATCAATCACACTTAAATAAAAAATAAATCTTATTATTTATTAGATTGCGCCAAAAATGCAATATCTCTTTCATAATTTGAAATCATTAAAAGGTCTAAATTATGAACAGATTTTCAGATTTCTATATGCAATATTAAAATAAAACTATCTAGACAAAGTAATGGTTGTTATGGTAGATTCGGTCATAGCTCGTTTATTCTTTGTGTATTCTATAATCCAAAGTTGTGTGGTTACTTGATGAGGTGCGATCATCGAGATGATGCCCTTTCACGGATTTTTTTCTTCTACTTGTCCTTGAACCACAAGTCACTCATTGAGTCATCCTTTCAGCAATGTACCCGAATTATTTATGGATTCGTGATTGATCGGCAAAGGTGTTTACCTTACATGGAGCTCCTTGAAAGTAAAAAAAATAGATAGTGTACTAATCAGTGTTTTCTAACTAAGTAATCATCACACCGCTTGCTACAGGGGTAAGCAGAGAGAGCAGAACACTACACCAGTCTTTCTTTGTAAACATTATTTGCTTCTACCACATTCATGCTTCTCCTCATATTATTTTTGACATCTCATCAAAGATGAAGAAGAATATGGAAGTCTGAGCATTTACGGGGCTGACGACCTTCATAGGCTGGTTTAAGTGATCACTTTACACACGTGTATCATTACCCGCCGATTATTCCGACTCCTGACGTGACCACTTTTAAATCTAAATGAACGTCTTCAACCTAAATATTATATTACAAACGGTTGCATATGTTATGTTTTATGTAGCTTCTTCGCTAAAGGAAACAATAAAAACGTGAAATTATTTATTCTAGCCGCGTGATGGCACGGATAAGTCATAAGCCTGGCCATGTCTTTATTTTGCATACATAAATTGCTTTAACAATAATTTGTTCCAACATACTGACATACTAGTTACAAGTAGCTTGCGTACGTGAAGGCTTGTTCGTGGTAAAATAATGATTTACGATACAATACGTGTGATGATTTTTAACAATTTTTTTACGGTCATATCGATTGTCACGGTAAAAAATGGCAATGTATCATATAAATACTTTTCATGTTGAAAATAAGTATTAAAAAAAACACACCAAAAAAACTAGTCGGTAACTTATCATTTTGAAATTTATATGAAAAAGTACATACTTTTTGAAAGAAAATATAACAGAAAATATTTTTTCGTCATTCCAGCATTGAGGTTCTAATTTTTGAAAAACAACAAATCAAAGAAATACCTTGTATTTCCAAATTACCTTCGTTTGATATATTTTAGGCAACCTATTAAAGGTTAAAACGTGGATAAAAATAGTTGAATTTTTTAAAAATAAACCGCACTTTTTGGGTAATATATCCAAAATAAAACAAGACTTGTTGGATTGGATTCTACATTTATTTATGGATATGTTAATACGTGACGCGTTTCGTCTTCTTAGGAGATTATCAAACACTTAGTGTTAATCCATAAATAAATTTAGAATTCAATCCAACAAACCTTGTTTTTTTTTTGGATATATTACCCAACAATTCAATATGGAATTTTACCAACTGTCTGGAGTAACAATAAATAAACCGTAGTTACCGTCAATAACATTGTATAAATCAGGGCTTGGAAATAAAGTTATAAATTTGTATAACTTAGTTCGTGACAAAAATGTTTTATAACTTAGTTTATCATTTAATCAAAAATACATAAATGATTTGCAAAAGTTAATTTTTTAAGTTCTGACAGAGTACTTTTTTGTATTTAAATTTTTTAATGTTTTTTTTAAAAGAAACCGTTTTAATTAATTTATTGCATTGTTCTAAATCAGGCAAATTTAAATCTTTTAATGCAGGTAAACTATACAAATTCAACAATGAATATTTTTTCTCAATTTAAAAAAAAAATTATTATCTGTTTTTAATTAAAATAAGTACATTTTTATATCATTTAAAAACTCGATAATAATTCAACGATTTTGTCAACAGTTATTGAAAAATATTTCAGTAACTTTCAGTGGACAATTAGAAGGTTTCGTCTATTAGATAATAATATTTACAGCCCTCTATATTTAAAAAATAATCAATCAATCCCCTCAATGCAATATTATATCTACGATTGAACTCAACAATACAAATGTCATTTGATGACGCGTTAACAAAAAATGTCTGCTACAATTATTTTTCTGTAATTTACAAGGTTATAAATATTAAATGTATAAGGATTAATTTAAAAGCTATTTTCTGTCATGTGACTTGTCTCACGATGCTGACACAAAACACTGTAACTCAAATTACTCAAACTTCAAAAACTTTACAGCATTCAAAACACACCCTGAATATTATACAATTTGTATATGTGTGAAGTCTAGTAATTAATGCTTCCGAATTTTGTATAGAACATTTGATATTTATGTGTAAAGTTGAGACACGTCTGGTACAAACGCCTTTGTGAGAAATTGTAACTTTTTGGTTACAGTGTTATGCTCATGATATAAGGAGACTTATTGAAATAGATAATTGTGCGGATGTTTTGATTTAGGTTGATAGGGGCGAAAAATAATAAAATAATTTTATATTTTCCTAACTTTTCAATTAAATTTAAAGTAAGGTGTGTTGAGATGGTTCGGACACGTGGAACGAATAAGTGAGGAAAGATCGGTAAAACAAATTTATGAGGCGAATTTCGTTGGAAAAAGAAGCATAGAACAATACTTGAAAGCAAGACAAGACTTCGAGTAACAATACTTGAAAGCGGTATGCCAAATACTTGAAAGCGGCCGGGTCAGGAGTCGAAATAATTGGCGTGTTTGTATGAGATGCATGAATATGGAAGAGGCGAAAAATGTTTGCAAAGACATAGTGGTATGGCATTTCATTCTCTCTGCCTACCCCTACAGGGAAGTGACACAATGGTTTTTTAGTTAGTTAGTAATTAAAAACTGTTTTTTTCGATGAATTTATTATAATATCATTAAATAAAATGCATCAAACATCGTATACATATGGTGTTTGATAAAGATGTAAAATGCATCGAAACACGTTTATTACTCGGTTTTAAGAAAAAGTCTGTTTTACCAAGTAAACATTAAAATGACGATTAGATTATTATTTTTCGTCTAGGCTATCGGTTAGTCTTGTGCTCGAGTGGCTAAGATCACGGATTGTTAAAATAATTTTGAAAAAACAAGTAACGATGGTGAGGGACTTTTGGGTGAAAGAAATTACTGTTTTTAAGGAAAATAAATGGAGGTGGAACGGTGGCTACTATTAATTAAGTGGAAAAGAAGAAAAACAGTAAAAAATAAGCTACTCAAGAATGAACAACCTTAACAGCGTTTGAGAGTGTTTATTAGATTCAGAAAAACATCAGGATTTGGAAAAATAGTTAATTTTGAATTTAGAATCTACAGAATTTTGAAATAAAAATATATTAAAACTTCAATATTTTTTTCTGATTTAAAATTAAATTTTCAGTTAAATATTCTTATTCTTTTAACCCCTATCTGCATCCTTAAATGTAAATGTAGGCTTACCAGATTTCTGAAATGTTCAACCAAGACACCGGAATGTCCCCAACATTTCGGTTATTCAAGGGTACATATCCTTGGCGGATTTTTAGGTTGTTTTAGAGGGTTTGTTTATTCTCAATGCTATGAATAAATGATTACTGATTAGGTACCTAAAACAGGAGTAGTAATAAATGATTTTATGGTGAGGTAAACACCGGTCGGGATATCGGGATTTTGTCTGAAAACTGCGAATGTCCCGGTCAAACCGGGACGTCTGGCAAGCCAATGTATAGGGCAAAGCAATACAAAACTCCAAGGATAACTATTTAAAATGTACATATAAAATACAGTTTTTTTACACACTCATAAAAGTGAAATTTCAAAAATATAAGAAAACAGAATTTTATGAAAGATTTGTCAAGTCATTTCTACATAAAATGATAAAATTGCTTTGAAAATGAGACTTTTAATTTTCTCAATCACGGTCATAACGGAGCTTATATTATTATTTTCCTTACAGAAAAGACGTTTGCCCTCTTATGAAAAGTCATACATTCGTAAAGTTTTTCAAATAAGCAACTCAAATATCTAAAGTGCAATATTTTCGAACTGTACGTTTACATTTGCTGTGATTTTTGCCTGAAAGAAGATGAATATTTCAGAAGTAAAATCCATTAATTTTTACGTTAACTTGTTCGACGGCACGGAAATTCTACTGAGGTTAATCAAAATAAGAATGTGCTGAAAATAAATAAAGGAAACGAAGGAAACCACGTGATAAGAAATATTTCCGTAACCGTAATTAATCACTATAATGTACCAATATTTTTGTGACCCCGTGCACAAGCCAACCACCAAGAACATTAGATTGATAGGGTGTCCATCAATCAGGAAAAAAGAAAAACAATTTACGAAAATCTTCTTTAACAGGAAAATAAGCACAATACCTTTTTCTTCCTTTCGATTTTTTCGAATTGGTAAAAAAAGTACACTATTATTTATAATGGTTATATAAGAAATGTTAAATTCAGACATCCTAAATTTTGATACGAGTATTTCTATTTTCACGTAATTCCACATAATTTATGACAAAAGTATATATATAATTCTCATAAATTTATGAATAATTTTTGAATTTTTTTTATTTTTTAAAAAAACTTATACCTAAATACAATAATAATTATTTATTGACAAAAGAAGACAAAAGTGCAATTTTTATTGATAAACTATAGGTATTTTTGTCACATGAAATAAACATTTTGATATTTGAACTATATAGTGACCAATCATCTTTAGAATTGTGAATGTAACATATGCATTAATTGCTATAAATTGATTGATTTTACAGCCATATACAGGTCGTGAGCTCTGTAAATATTATGACTACATCAATACCATCAGTATGGTCTGTGTCGGGTTGTAGTTCCGTGGTTAGCGTCGCGGATTCTTGAGTCAGAGTTTATCGGTTCAAGCCTACCTGAAAAAAAAATATTTATAAAACATTTATTTCAATTAAATCTAAAAATATTTTTCGCTTAAAATATAAAATGACTGATGGAGACAGAAAAATCCTGTACAGAAATACATATATGTAATAAGTTAAGGAGTCAATCTTTTTAATATTGTCCACTCTACCACAATTTGATACCTATTTCTAACAATGAGCCGCTGATGCTCCCAGAAATAGTATAAAATTGAAGTATTTTTGAGAATTATACAAAAAAATATTTCTCTTACAACAAAAAGAATTGGCTTCTTCATCTTACGAAAAGGATTTTAAGAAAAGCCCCTTCTTTTAAGGTTTTTCACGAGGTACATAATTGTTATCAAACACTCATTTCTTGAGTATACTAAATACAATTTTACGGTTAGAAACTCATAAATAAAACGAAACATAAATAAATTTGTGACAATTGTTTCGCCTTGTTATGGCATTTTCAAACTTTTTTCAATATTTTAATAAATTCTAACGATACATAAATAAATTAAAATGGAATTTTATGAACGCAATGCCAAATCCATTGATTTTGTGGGTCGTTTCCTTTTTAATGGTATTTAAAACTGACGGGATATAAATTACTGATGCCAAAGGGGATGTTTAAGTGTTTTGGAGTAAGACAGCTTGTTAGTGGTCCGTATAAAGTCATTTAAAACTTTTATTGATAAATCAATCAGTGTTTTTTTCTTCCAAAATATAACTTAAATATTATCACTTCACACCATTTCTCACTTGAAACTCTATGATTTTATTTGTTCACATTATATGTAAGTTTTTTATTTATTTCCGAACTTTATGTTTACCCGGTAATTTAAGTTTCGTGTAATTACTCGTACAATCTACATAATTCTTCTTCTTTTTCTTACCCTTATCCGCACCCAATGGTGCATAGGGCACTGCATCGTATTGATGCAGTGTTATCTTGAACGTCACTTATACGAAGGCAAGGTTATCACTTCTGCGGGTGAGGGACCAATCCAAGGAAATATTATAAAATATAATTATATTGGAGTGTTAAATCACTAATATTTATTTTCACCCCTCCCCCCCCCGGGAACCGAAGCCGGGACCTCCAGCGCGTTTGCTAAACACGCTCACCATCAAACTACGGAGGCGAACTAATCTATCTTATTTACATAATTACTCCAATATTATCTCTTTAACAAGGAATAGCTAACGTTAGGAATAAGGTTCTATGTTTATAACATAAATTATACATTGGTAGACGTGAAATAGAATTTAACTGGTTATCAGTCTAGGCCGTCTGTATCTCAACTCTGAATACAGACTTTACATTGGATCGAAAGCAAACAGGAAGCTCACTGCTTTTAATTGGAATCTGCGATTGAAAAATGTATCGAGATTACGGAGTAATAGAATCCATGCAGATAGGAATATTAATGATCCGTGTAGTAGAAGTGAAAATCAGAACTCTGAATGGCGAATGTTGTTCAAATGTTTTTAATTGCCGGGGCGTATAAAAGCTTTTGAAAGTTTTGGAGTTTTAAACAAAACATTGTTTTACGTCAGTTAACTTTTATATAACGTATATTTTAGCTTAGAATATGATGATTATCAAATACCTTTTACGGCTTTTGTTTCACTGAAAGTAATGTTATATATCTTTTTATCCTGAAAACTAATTATGTCTTGTGTTTTGATGGAATGTTTTGTTTTTTTATTGTTGTTATTATCATTTGTTAAGATACTTTTGTTTTTTTTTTTTAAATATAAATCTTAATCGGAAATTAAGTTCCGTAGAACGGGGCTACTTGTACTTTGATGTGTTACTTGAGCCCAGTACAATTTTTTTTAAAATTTGTATTTGGTTTACAATAATGAACGTATCGACATGATTCATTGTTTCCCTGACAGGTGATACCTATCGTCACACGATACGTTCATTATTATAGACCAAATACAGATTTAAATCTCTTTTTTGTACTGGGCTCAAGTAACACATCAAAGTTCAAGTAGCCCCGTTCTACGGTGCATTGAGGAAAATGACGTAGTTTTGCTTTTAGTTTCACTTAGGGTAATTAAAACAACCTTCTATTTCTTTTATGTGTATATGGATACGGCGGTATACAATTAAAAGATATTCTCTCCTATTGTCACACAAAAACATTTAGAGACTTACTTTAAAATATATGAGCTATTTCATTTACAAATTAATCTAAATTTAAAGCAAATAAATTATAGTTTATTTATTGTGTGTGTTCTTTTCGCTCGCGATGAAGCGTAGTGTTTGAAATTTCGCTCGCGATGAAGCGTAGTGCTTGAAATATCCTGAAAAGAAAAACGGAAAACATACATTTTTGTTGAATGTTGACAGACGTTTTGTGATTTATTGGCCAATAAACAGACTTGGATGGTTTTCCTTTGTCAAATTTTCCGTTTGATGAACTCTATTTGACATTTTTCCAGACACACTGTGCACGAGCTAAACAAAAGTTGTTTTGGCCATTGCAAATGCACGTATACAAAATGTAATTTTTTATTTAAAATGTGAAAGATACTCGAGTACTGTACTTAATAAATGTATGAATAATATAAAATATTATAAAAACTTTGTAAATAATGAACTATCAAATACCAGTGTAAATTTTGTGCTAGCGGTTGACAATGATTTCTTGATAATGACACGTTTTGAATTCATAAATAAAGACGTTTAAAAAAATGTTCCTCTGAAATATAAAAAAATTATAAAAAACTTCAATGTACTAGGAGCAGTGACTATTTTGCGGGATAAATTTGAGGGCTGTAACAAAAACAAAATTATTAACGGGCTTATTAATTATGTTGGTTCCTTGTTAGTCGCGGATCATGACCAGAAGTGCCTTTTCGACTTACTTGCTGACAAACGTATTCGCAATTACTTTGTATCATCCTCTTAGTGTGATTCTCTTTCACATATATTGCTAAGAATCAGATGTCAGATGTAAGAAACTTTTTTTTTAGTTTAAGAGTGAAATAATTTAAATTCGTGTTGTGATAAAATTGAAATATTTTGACATGTTATTTTAATCTTGCCAATTTTTCAAAGAGACATTTTTATTGATTTAATTTTATTAGTAAGCCATTTCTCTTTATAAAAAAATAATTTTCTTCAAATAATTTATTAAAAATAAACTTATTTGTTTCTTTAGTCTCCAGAATTTCGTTATACTTTGTTGGAAGACACTGCATCTTAACAATAAGCTTTTCAATGTAATTGGTCATGCAGAAAATGTTCAGCGAATCGGCATGCAGTCGAAAATTGAGTCGATGAAAATAGATCAGAAATATACCGTTCGTGCAATTCTCTAGTATATTTTCTCCACGGGAATATATTTTTTTTGACAATTCTCTATTTCATTATCTCGAAGAACCCTCGTATTCCTGGATTAAATATAAATTTATTGAAAACTCGTGTGCAAATCTGGAGGTTTTCGAGTTGGGATGCATTTATCGATAGCGCAGCAATATGCAGAATAAGGGATGTGGGAAATATGATAAATATTATATCTAGGATTACTGGAAGATGTTTCGCTTGCATCTTCTATAACGGCGTGGAACTTGACTCATGAATTATTGCACATTTTTCTGAGAAATATTATTTACTCTTATTTATGCACAAAATTTACTCTTATTTAGGTTTTGTTAGAATTTGACACCCTGTGGGTAGGTCACTTAATATGAATAAATGGTGCTTTTTAGAATAATCCAGTAAATATTCAAATATAATATCTGTAATGAAAAATGTAACAGTGATATTTTGCCATATTTTTCTTGCAATTAGTTCAGCGACCTGATTGTCGATTTTCAAAACGTCAGTAGTAGTCCTGACTTAATCACGAAGCTACAATAAAAAGTTATATTACAATTTTTTGTAAAATAAATATCCAAAAAGATCTAGGATATTTATTAATGCACAAAATGTCCTCCATCCAATCAAAAATACACCATTAAAAGTGAAAAAATATTTAACTTAGTTCCTTGGTAATTAGCGGACAAATAAGGCTTGTATATATAGTTGAAAATAAATGTATACAAATAAAAACAAGTTGCCCGCTTCTACATTTTAAGTCAAACAAAGAAAGCTGTGAGAATTTATTTATTTTTTTATATTTAATCGTTTTATTCTTCATAGATTAACAGCTGTGCGGTAAAGCTGGCAATCGCACATTTTATTTAAAATCCTTGCATTTCATGTCAGTTTCACAATTTACCACTTTAAAACTCTTATTTTTCCTCGCTATATTTTCTTTCCTCCTCTACTTTATGAAGGAGCATTGCGGATACAATAATATTCCCATTTGTCATATTTGTCTAGTGCAGTCTTGCATTTTTCTTCGCCAAGAAAGAACTGTGAAAAATTCAGAATGCTTTCTAGAACGACAGTTTGGTGACAATTCTGTCAAGTTTTTGCGAAAAGAACTGAAATTAACTGAAGTAATATTTCAGGTTCCTGAAATTTAAAAGTAATTTTTACTTACTGTTTCATGTGTATTTTTTTAAATTATAGCTACAAATACATTTTAGTAAAATAATTTTTATTTGGACTCTTATTGACACTCAAAAGTAGATAGGGCGTTCCAGCAGATCGAAACAATGTTTGATTGATCTTTAGATATTTTATTTATTGTTTCGGCATTAACATTGCGGTAAGACATATTACAATGATTAAAGAAAACACTTCGTTTTTTACCACTTGAGTTTTATTATAGACTACATGTTTCAGAAGTTAAACTTCCATCATTCTGGTCTGTATAATAATTATTATTATACAGATCTGAATGATGGAAGTTTAACTTCTGAAACATGTAGTCTATAATAAAACTCAAGTGGTAAAAAACGAAGTGTTTTCTTTAATCATTGATCTTTATATATGTGTATAAAGACAAAATTATAATCCATTAACTCCTGATATTGATTCAGTTAAAAAAAAATGTTTTTGTATGGAAGTTTTCTGTAGCTGTTTTGCGATATTTAACGCGTTTGTCTACAGTTCATGATAAGAGAACCCAAGTTCTATTTCTCCAAGAGTCAAAATAAATTTATGATGTTCTAACTCAAATATTTATAAATTTCATTGGACTTTGGACTAATTTTAAGTGCGTCGACCTTTTAGGGTGGCCTGTGCACCATTGTATGAGTATTAAAGTCTGTAGAAATAATAGATTAAGCGAAAACTTATAAAAAGTTAAAATGATTCTTTATTTGTATTTAATATAAAACTGTATTTTACAAATACAGATGCGTTTTCAGCATAAATTATAAAAAAAAAAACAATTATAAAATAATACCCATTTTAAAAAAAAATAATATTTTTGAAGCGCTTTTAGGCATGAAATATTTCAAATGAAAGCTTTCCGTCTTCGGAAAAAAATATACAAGCCATAAATATTTTTAACAAACCTCTTGATATTTAATATAATTTTCACAATAAGTTTAGGATTCATTCTAAAAATTGTATGTAGATACATAGAGCATGGGAAGAATGCAAGTCTGAGATAAGAATATCGATAAGGTTAATAAAGGAGTGCTAATATGGTTAAGGTATGTGGAGAAAATGAAATGAATGTATAGCGAAACAGATCTACGATGTGAATGTTGCTGGAATACAAAGCAGAGGAATGCTGATGAATATATGGCATGATCAAGTACGACAAATACTTGAAAGTTGACAGTTGGAAAAATCGGTGTGCAGTATAATATAAAGTGAGATGCGTTGATGTGAAAGAGGCGAAACTTGCTTTCATATACAGAAATGGCTCCAGTGAACTCACACATAAAACGTAATGAGATTTATAAAACATGTAGAAGTCTTAAACATTTTTCAATTAGATTATCAATCATGGGTAGAATGGTGAATGTTACAAGTGCGTGATGTGATCACTTAACTAGCCTGTGACAGGTCGAAAGCCTTGTAAATACTCAGACTTCCATATTATTCTTTATATATCTTGAGATTTCAAAATGCAATGAAATAAAATATTAAAAATCTATGACATAACAATACAATCGAAAACAGTGAAAACTGTTGTTAAGTTCAACAGTTGACGTCAAATGGCATAAAATGTTACACGTGTGTAAAGTGATCACTTAACCAGTTTTCGACAAATCATAAGCCCTGTAAATGCCCAGACTTGCATATTCTTCTTCATCTATGTTAAAATGTCAAATTTCTTTATTCGAATCAAATTTTCTGAACCTTTTTATTATTCATGGAATAACTAAAATATGATACGTAAATATTTCCGTAATGAATGTAATGAAATTCCATTATGAATCGGAGTTTAAATCACCAATTCATGGAAACTAATGGAAACATAAAGCTGTGTTCCGAAAGTATACTCATTAAATGTTTACAGACCGTTATTGGTTTGGAAATTATTCGGGAACATTAATATTACAGCCAATATCCGATTGCAAAATGTCTGTGATATAGCTACAAGCCAACCACAAATGTATTTATTTTGAACTCTTATTAATTTATTGTTCTAAACTAAACAAACGAACCATTGTTTATTCAGTATATTCTAAAGACTTTAAAAAAAAATAACGTTTTATTAATACTTGAGATATCGTAGTCGAACAGGAGAAAGTGACCAACTAACAATATGTAAAACGTTCACGAGGGCCATTTAAGTCACCTTTGCTTGGCAACAAAATAAACATCAATGCAGTTAGTAATTTTTAATAGATTTATATTATCCACTGACACTTCGTGATGGAATTGCATTTTTAATATATTATTAGATTAAAACCAATATTTTTAGCTTTTCCACTTTATTTTTATTTGACCAGCGACCGGGTTTCATCGTTACCGACATCATCAGACCAGTCTGATGATGTCGGTAACGACGAAACCCGGTCGCTGGTCAAATAAAAATAAAGTGGAAAAGCTAAAAATATTGGTTTTAATCTAATAATATAGTAATTTTTAAGCTAGTAAGAAATCAAATAGTCAATGATCACGTTTTTGTAAAAAATGTACTTGGTCACTTTCTCCTGTATGACTACGATATACCATAAGCTTCATAACTTTTCATTTTATATTTTACTTGTCTTACCTATCCATGTGTAACTGTATTTCAACTTGGTTAAATGAAAAAGAAAAATATGAGATTGCACTTCTTTTTACACGTTTCTCGTATTTAAGCAATGTTTAATATTGCGTGTTGTTTCTTTTACATTTAAAACATGGCGGTGATATATCGTTTATTTTTATTATTTTTATTATATGTTTTAGATAGGAGTTGCATTTATTACTTACCTTCTTATTATGTACAAGGGTGCCTTAAACTAAAGGGTAAAATTTCGGTTAAAAAGTGTGTTTTACCTTTTTCAAGTAAAAGCACCTCTCGTAATATAAAAAGTTACATCGATTCAAATGCTTTATAATTTTATGCAAATATTGTCTCAAAATTACAAAACAATCGGTGAATATTAGAGGGAAGATTTAAATTTTGAACAAACTAACATTTACGTTTTTTTTAAAGAATTTAAAGATTTCACCCGATTATTAAAGTGTTTTGGATGTCGTATTTCATGACTATAATTTTTGTTTTCTTCATTTTTAATTATGGATAATATTAATTTATTATTTTTTTGGTTTATCGTTATATTTATCATTCTTTGAAAATAGTAATACGATTTGTTGAAAATAATGCCATGTAAAGTCCGTCCTTTATAAACTGCTAGACGTCTGTTAATTAAAAGCATTCGAGATGCGAGCAAATAGATGAATCCTCCAAATATCATGGATAGGCTCTACAAAGACCGAAATCTCCCAACTACCAAAACGACGCATGACAGAGTACCCGAGTTACGTTGCAAGAGTTCTGAAGTATCAGATCCTCCAGACCGTATTAGAAGGGTTGTAAATATTTGTTATACTTTTATTTATTTATGGGGATGGTCAATGAATTGTTTAAAATTAACATATTTCTACTGTAGTACTAATTATAAGACGATTTTTATCACTTTTCTTAAAAAGTGGAATATATTTTTTATTTGTCTCTGGGGTAAATATTATTGTATATATATCGTAGTCGTACAGGTGAAAGTGACCAACTATCATAACGTAAAATGTTTTGGAGGGCCATTTAAGTCCCTTTTGCTTGGCAAGAAAATAAACACAAATGCAGTTAGTCACTTTTAGCAAGTCAATGTATTATACTTCAATGTTTTAAATCACTTAGACGATTCTGTTATGCCCATGTCAATAGAATGCAAGAAAATAGACTGGCCAAAATTGCTCTTCGAGTGAACCAAGACGGAAGAAGACCACCTGGAAGACCTACAAATCGATAGCGCGGTGATAGCTGAAAGTCCACATCACAAGAGACGGATAACGGAACAGACATATTCGAGGATCTATAAGAAGGAAAAAGAAGAAGAAGAATTAGAAAAAGAAGGATATTATTTGCAGAAGTACATTTGAAGGAAGATTAGAGAACTAACCCCTAAGGTCTATAAATAAGAGTGCACATGTTTATGAGTTAAAGAGAGTTTACTTGACTAAGTTTACTTGGTAGGAATAGTCTTCCCATTACGAACTATTTTTTTTTTCCTAAGGTCGAGTAACTTTTAGTTTTATCGATCAATCATAATAAAAAAGGAGAACTCATTAGCGCGCTCGTAAAAATCAATACTTACAGCCCCATTACACTTTTATAGGCGTGAAAAGTGAACAAGTAACTCGACCGGGTAAACAATAAACGATGCTCGGAATCCGGGCATTCATTTGACGGTTATTATCAGTTGGAGGACGTGAGTCAAATAAATCATGGGGTTTTTTTTCTAACAAAAGTATTATTTTGCTGGTGTTGTTATTAGAGTTTCTTCTGTTGTTTACGTAAAATTATTTGTTTCGTTGCGACTTCACAATGTGAAACTTGATATAAAGTTTTTTTTATTATTGAAATAAATATTTTAGATTATTTTCTATATCAATTACAACTGTAGGGAAAAATGCATATGACTTATTTTCAAAGTTTTGAAAGGTGCTGTAGAAATATGTTTTTCGTTCAAAACGAAATATTAGAAAAAATCATTGAGGATCTGTGAGTTTATCAGTATTTTGGTTATGATTTTGATTTCATAGTGACAAAATACTACCGGTAAATGAATAATTGAAATCTCGTAAATACGTAGACCGTGTAAAAAACTGCTGTACAAGAAATGTTTCAGAATTTATTTATTTAAAATAAAAGAAAACAATTAAAAACAAGAATCGACATTTGATTTGGACATCTACTTGATTTGAAATAATTCAGACAGGCGCCGAAGTGGCGATGACTAGATGATATTCTGTAAAATTGGTGTTGCAGGTTCGATTATAGCCAATAGCTAGAAAAAATCTTCTTTTTGTAGATCCTAAGGATCTGTTTGTGCCTCCGCATGTCGCTCTTGGGATGTTGACTCCCAGCTGTCTTACCATCTTTTCAGAGGTCTGCCTGGGGGTCTGCGTCCTTCAGGGTTACCTTGAAGGGCGATACTTGTAGTCTGTCATCTGACATTCTGTTTATATGTTCATTCCAGTTAAAAAAGATGAGAAATTTTATTTATTTATTTGGAATTGGTATCGCTTTATGTATTTCATAATTTTTATTCACTGCTCGACATATAAGGAGCTGAAGAGGGAGGGAGGTCTCGGGAGATTGACTGGAGTGGCGAAGGAGATGTTATCTGTTGCTGCAGACCGATCCGAAGGATTGAGACAAAAAAAAATCACTTCAGCATCTGCGTATTGCATTTAAAATGGAAAAATCGACTAAAAATTAAAAATCGTTTTGAATCTAACAAAGAGGGATTACGTATTCCTAAGAAGGTACTAAGACTGTATAAGTTCACCGTCTGAGTTCACCTCTTATTACATAAACACAAAAGATAAAAAGACGATGTCGTTTATTTTCAATAGAAAATAATGTGTGCACAGGTCTTAAGTGTATTGGTTTGGTTAGAAAAACTTTGAGTAATGATTTGAATAGACTGTACGTCTGTAAGCATAAATTAGCAAATTCTGAGAGATATAATCGATATATTGTTGAATACGTCGAATGTTCCGGAGCCTTATAGAATATCGCACTATTCATTGTACGTATAATGAGGATTCTTTTAGTGGTTCATTTGTGTTATTCTTCGTACAATAAATCACTCCGAATGACGGCTTTAAAATATAACAAATTGAGTTAAGGCCTGAAAGAGATGTAAAGTAACATTTTTTTGTTGTTGATGTAATACAGTAAGTGTTAAATAATCATTTGTAAGTATTGCCAAAAATAAAGAAAGTGTACGGTGACTATTAATTATTAAATCATATTTTATATGTATTTATTTTATTTTATAATATCAACATATGTATAATATCAAGTGCGTATTTTATGCAAGAATTGATAAATATCTGTTAAGTTGAAATTCTAATTATTATTTCATAGAAATGTCTGTTCTAATGATGTTTCTGTAAGTGATGAATGCTGGATACTGATAACGTACTTTTGTATATTATTATCAGACACAGAGTATTGACCTTAAAGACAATATATCAATATCATAAAAAAGTTAACGTTACACAACGATATAAAGTAACAAATCAAGCCAGTGAAACGACAGGTTGTAAGCCCTGGGGTACTCACACATCCATCTTCTTTTGTATAAAAACGATAGATACAATGTCAAGATGACACGACTATAAAATCGTGAAATTCATTGGAAATATTGTCATGCAGAAAAAAGTACGATGAAAATAATGATATTTTTGAAGTCATATTATCATATTTTTTATCAGTGGTAATCACAATGAGTATTGTATCTACAACCCATTCATAAAATTATAATCCATATAATTAAATACTTTTCGAAAGAAATAATGAAGTGTTAGAATATAAAATTATTACACACATTTTTTATCGTCAAAAAACATGATTCTAATATCATAATTTCTCTTTATTTCAGATGAGAGATCACCTTCACTCAGTGCCATTTAGTTCTCGCAATATTATGAACGTAATATCCAGCAAGTTAGTTTCTTACTGAAGGAAGAGACCGTTGACGCCGCTGTATACGGTTCCGTGTTGTGAAGTGTCGGTTAGTGCGAGGTTGAGTGCATAGTGCAGTGCGGTGGTCGCCAAGTTTCACGGGAGTTTCGAAAGAACAGTAAGCTGGATCCTGACATCATGGAGACGGAGGAGCTTACAAAGCTCGTCGATGGGATATACAAGGTAAGCTTTTTTTCCCGGTTAACCTTCGTTTAGTCGCATAACCAGTTTCGTGGTTTACATGGGACAAAAATAAAATCGATATGCAAATAATCTTTATGACCATAGATATAAGAATTTCCAAAAACTCATAGAGGTCACAATTATTTTTAAAATTTGAATCGGAGTGACATGACAATAATTTAATTACTAAAATTTGGATCAAATTAGGATGAGTGGTATTATCTAGGAAAATTATTATTTAATTTCATGAATTTCGATTGCAACCTTTTTTGGATGGAAAAAATTATAAAAAAAAATATGATTCTGCATTACCTATCAGTATCATTATAAAAAAAGCCTTATAAACTAAAGACGAAATACAAGATAAATACCGCTTATATAACGACTTATAAAAACCAAAAAAATAACAGTCTTAGTTATAAAAATTAATTATAAAAATATATTTTGAAAATCCATGTCATCTCAATCACATAAATTTAAAAATAAACCAACGTTTTTTTATAAATTTTTTAAGAGATAAAGAAACGAAATGAAGAATACAACTTTGTATAAAAAAACTCTTTGCAATGATTCTATAGATTAATCTAGATCTAAAATACTTCATAGATTGGTCGCTTACATCTTTTCAATGCAATATAAATCTACACACACGTCCAATAAACTTTAATTAATTGAAATATGTAACAATCACTCGTGACATCAATCCTTTAATTTTACGAAGCACATGGTATTGAACTTAATTCAAATACTGTAAGCTTACATTTAGGATTGTCAAATATACTTTTTAGGACCGTCTTACGAATGTTATGTTTATCGGCTCAGCATACCTCACGTAAATCATTATATCATTTCTTATGTGAGCAAAAAAAAATATATGCTCGAAAAAAATTGTAAATTATTCCTAAATATTTAATATCCTCAAATATTTCGATTTGGTAATGGTAATTTCAAATGAAGTTGCAAGGTTTTTCGAAGAAACTCCAAGTTTATCATTCTAAATAACGATTTTTTCCGAGCCATTAGACATTAATTGGTTTCGAAAAGTTTAAAATTAATGTGATCTCAAGTTTTTGAGAATTATTTTAATATAAAATCGCCCTTTCTGGCAGAAAACTTTGCGTAAAAGATGGCTGTTTTGAGTTATAAATGCAACTTTGAAAAAATCGGCACGACTTTTTAAATGCGTTCTCCGTTCCTTATAGTATCGAAACTTTCTTAAAATATCGTTGATCGAAAATTCACCCTTGATATAAGATTAATTTTTCTTCTTCTTGATCAATTTCACCACGACTTCTGACTGAGAAATATGAGTTCTCAGCAACCTTCTTGTTTATAATCTCTCTCCATTCTTTCCTATTCTTAGGCATGTGGGTAGCGAAAGAAAGCAAAGCTCCAGTCAAATCCGTTATTTGGTCTTTGCTACTTTTCCCTTCCATTTTTACATTTACCAGGAGCCTCTTTGGATCACAACTTTGTTCCGGAGCATGACATGTCAAATAAATCGGATAATACGCCGATAACAGTGAAGAGTCTGATTTCGATATGCGGTTCATCCGGAATCGGCACATTTGTTTTTTTATAGCCGTCCATATTTGGAACTTGCGGAATCAATTTATTGAAAGCAGATTAAGCATGATAAAACATAAATTTTCTTTCTTATGGCAGCTTTGAGTATTTACAATTTTATATAACTATCGAAAAATAATTGAATTAAATAAATGTAAAAATATTTTTTCTTAAATAAATTTTGTTGTTATTACAAAAATGCGTATTTTTTATCGTAACTCGTCCCAATAAATAAATTTTATCACGTCAAAATTTAAAAGTTATCATTGTATTCTAGTCTTGTAAAATGAATTACTTTTGAAAAAGCTCATATTGTGATATATGTGTAAAGTAAAACTGTAAAATGTACTATTTTTGATAGAGCTCATACTACAATATTATCTATGATTTGGGTCGGAAGAATGTATCAAGTAAATTTTTTTATGACAATTGTTAAAGACACAAGTATTTAGCTAGAATTTTAGAAAATCCTCAAACCAACGAACCAACAAACCATCTACGCGCGGATATTTTATCGCCAAGAACGCGATAATTGTTTACGCATTTTTCAGACAATAAGAATTCTATATGTACTAAAACAATGAAACGCTTGTCAATTGTTTCGCGAACCAATATTTGAAGAATGTTAAGAAATTTCTCTTGTAAACATTAACAGTTCATTGTTAAAGAAAGTCCCTACGCCAGAGGCGCGCAAATAATGTTATGCGTACCAATAATTGCGAAAATTATTATATAGTTTTGAAAACCAACTCGATTTTAGTGTTTGAGAACACACAGTAGCGTTTATTTTTAATACAGACAGCGTTAGCGAGTTTTTTTTAAGATTGTAGACGTACTTTTTAATATATTAGCGCCCTTGAGGTAGTATTTTACCAAAATGGCGCTAAATAAATTATCCAAATTTATTTTTACTAAAAAAATACGTTTTAAAATGAACGACGCAGGAAAATGAATCAATTTTCACGCTTATCTAAAATAATAAACATAAAAACTATTTACGAATTTTTCTGATTAAACAAAAATATCAAAAATATCACATCCTTGATTCACATAATTTAAATATTTTTATTGCACTTAAAAAATGCTTGTAAAACAAATACAGTACTGAATGTTACACGTGTATAAAATGATCACTTCAACTAGCCTTATGACAGATCATCAGCCTTATAAATTCCCAAACTTCCAAACTCTTATTAATCTATGTTAAGATATCAATATAAATCACTCATACGCTGAAACAAATCTAGATGAACAAAGATTTACATAGACTCAAAATATTGCAAATTTAATTCCGTCCAACAACACTAAACAACGATGGAAACCGTTGTTAATCTGTTTAAGTACAATAATTCTAAGCAAACTTTTAATTCCGTTTTAGTGCTGAGAAGCAATTTGCGAAGACAAACTGCCACAATATCTTATACTTTTAATTTCTCATTTTTTGAACACCTGTGTTCTTTTTACCTCTGTATACTAGGAGAACTCTAATTTGTGTGTTTTTTGTTTTTGAGAAAATTATAAGACCCGTTTTCATTTTTCTTTTAAGAGTGGAAGTGCTCAATTCATACTTAACGATGCATATGATATCATTCATTTATGCTTCCAATATCATTTTTAATGTAAGTCAGATAACTATGTCTTTTTAAGAAGTACCTACAATCATTTATATGTTAAATGTTAAAACCTAAAACTGATCATTTGAGTCTACTAAATTGTATTTTATTGTTAAAAACAAATGAAAAAATAATTTGTGACAATAGTTTCACCTTGTTATGGCATTTAAAAACATATTATGATATTCGTTTGAAATTACAACAAAAAGATGTTAAAAATGACAAATAGATATGTTCAGTTTAAAATAAATGAATGAAATAAGTTATGATTTTGCCGTTAGTGTTGGAATTATTATTGTTATTTCTTAAAAATAATAATAAGATAACTATTGTTGTTATTTCTTGCTAAAAACAGTACAGACCAACAATATAACGGATTGGTTACGTAATGTAGGCTTTCCGCTTTCTTGAGTCTGGTTACGTTATTGTGCAACGTACTCTCTCACTTAACTTGCTCATATGAAGCGCTTACTTACACACTAACATTCAAACGCCAAATAAATTTTTGTTATTTTTTTAAATTTGAGTTATGTTTATGACAAAATTTAAGTACGTAAAAAGTATGTAAGAATTAGCTTTGAAAAATGAGGGATCATTTTTTTTTTAAATCATGCAAAATAAAAAATCTTAAAAAAAATGATGTGTTAAATAAAAAACCTACAAAAGCTCTTAGAGATACAATGTAAATATCGATAAATCGTTTTTTAAAAAAAAATCCTTGAAATTAAGGAAATTTATTACATTTGAATAATAATTTACGTATGTATGAAGACAAAAAAAGAAATTTTGGGAAAGAATGAGGAAGTCTAGGCATTTTTGAGCTCATAACGTGGCACTTCCTGGTTTTAGTGAATACTTCACAGACTGTCGAGAGAAATTCAGAAAAGTATTGTTATATCCCCTAATATTAAATTTAGTATTCGTAAAAAAAATTATAAAAAATTAAAAATAGCAATTATTTTTAAAATACTTTAATTTAAAAAAAATGTTACTATAAAATTGCAAATAATTGCCGTACTTTTTAATGGCTACAATATTTTTATTTTTCATAATGATTTTGGGAGATAGGGGAGAGTGCCCATGAGTGGGACAGAGGATGAATGAGACAATCGTCCTCCAGCCCAAACTATTGTTACAAAAAAAAATTAAAAATTACCCAACGTTAACGCTACGATATTAGACAGGTTAATTCTCAAACCTCAGTTCTCGACTGACAGTGAAGCGAGTAAGACGTGTTACAACTTTTTTGCGTCAAAAAGTAAATTATATACTGCAATTTGATTTTGTTTGTACATATAGGTTATGATAAGTGCTGCAATTGATATATACAATTATTTAAGTTGGTTCTCTCAGGATATTATAAAGTATGTTTCATCAAATTTACTTTAGTATAAACGTATCGATTTATCTATTTTTCTAAAAATCACGCATTTCCTTGAATGGGACGCGCGCAGTGATCATGAATGGGACGGTCCCAC
The DNA here is from genome assembly GCF_059751285.1 of Brachycentrus maculatus. NCBI lineage: Eukaryota > Metazoa > Arthropoda > Insecta > Trichoptera > Brachycentridae > Brachycentrus > Brachycentrus maculatus. Next base: position 997,114 of record NW_028281020.1, on the reverse strand, counting down.
TCAAGGGAAAATTGTCCCATTCATGGCGAATACTTTTAATTTACATTAAAAATCGTTTGTACTCGTTTGTATTACACGCATTGTAAACATTATATTGTTTTTAGGTTATAATGCCAAAAACACGCCATCGTTCACCAACCATCAATCACCAACATTCTAATTGAAGCTGCTGTAGAAGAGGTTTTAAATAAAAGCAAAATATTAGGTCAGTTGCAAAGACATATGCAAAAGGAAAATCTTATCTCTATAGACATGTCAAACAAGTAAAGGCTGATAGGAAATAAAAGAGCCTATCAGCGGAAGCTAAACTGGCAGTGCATAACTGAGTCCTGGTTCTAACTCTAATGTATGGAAGTGAAACATGGAGTTGGCAAAATAAGGATGAAAGTAGACTGAATGCAGTCAAAATGCGATCTCTCAGAAGAATGTGCGACAAAACGATGTATGATAAATATTCGAATAGTGAAATAAGGAAGGAATGCAAAGCTGAGATAAGCATATCGATAAAATTAAGAAAGATGTGTTGAGATGGTTTGGACATGTAGAATGAATGAGTGAGGATAGAACGGTTAAACTAATTTATAAGGCGAATGTTATTGGAAAAAAGGAGCAGAGGAGGACCGAGAAAAACATGGCACGATCAGGTAAGCCAAATAGTTGAAAGTGGTCAGGTTAGGAGTCGTAACAATCGGCGGGTATGTATGAGGAGATGCATGAACGTGGAAGAGGCGAAAAGAATGTTTGCAAAGACAGAGTGGTGTGGCGTTCTATTCTTTCTACCTACCCCTGCGGGGAAGCGGCGTGATGGTTAGTTAGTTTTTTTAGCTAGTTAGTTTAGTCTGAAGGGAGAAGAAATACTTTCCACGTATTTAAATTCAGCTGGAAGAATATGTTCTACAGTACAGAAATAAATCAGTAAGGGGAAATCAAGTATAATATCTGACACTTCAGAAAAGGACAAGTTTTTGAAAATACAATTATTGAAGAATGGAAAATGAAAACCCATAGATAGATAAAAAAATAAGCCTAACGCTAAAAGAGTTTAAAAAAACTCAGTTTTCAACAAAATATTTAAATGAGTGATGACAGAGATCAGTTCAGATAAATCAGTTGAAATAGAAGGTGTATCACTGAAAAAAACTAAAGTAAAGGAGGATAATAAGTGTCACATATCGCTCACTCCTTTCAAGAACGTCATAAATCAAAAATCGTCAATTTTCAGTTGTGCATGTTTTTGGAATGCCCAGAAAATGTACTATATCCCAGCAAAAGCGGCATATTTTTAACTTAATATTTACCCGCTACAGGGCAGAAAGTGTTATTTTGGCATTTTGAAGAAAATGTATTGTTTAATTATTTTTTTAAATAAACTAAATATTTTTCAAATGGAGAAAGAACCTTCAGGTTTTACCTAAAAAGATCTGTTGCAAAGTAAAAAGTTTAATAAGCGGCTTGATATTTATTTTTCATATATTGTATTATATTTTTAAACTTTGAAAACGTTCTCCTGAAAAATCAAGTTTTTTGATTTATGACGTTCTTGAAAGGAGTGAGCGATATGTGAAGAAGAATATCAATATAGTTTTATGCATTGGCTTAAATGTAAATTTGGTGGCCCATGAAAATTGTGGAATATTAAGATATCTGAACTTTTTTTGCCAAAAATGTTGCAAAAATGTTTAATAAAATTTCTTTTACATGTGTCTACGTATTATACGAAAGTGTCTACAGATGATTTTTATTTTAAAATATAAATATTGCATCAATCTAGCATTTTATTTAATGTCCCATTCATGGTATACTGGTGTCCCTCTCATGGGAGGGTGTTTATGAATGGGACATTTTAGGACATTATTTGAAATCGATTTTTCAGGCAGTTAGGTTAATTTTTTTAGAAAACAAAGTATGGCATGTTTGTAGCTAAAAGATTGAATAAAGAGAAACCACGTTTACTTTTTGTGATTTATTTTACAGAAAAGAACTAGAGAGGCAAAATCAAAAACGTCCCATCCATGGGCACTCTTCCCTACATATTTTCGTATGTTAAGTGTAAAATGTAGAATTACAATAGTAATATAAAATACCAATAATACTATTGTGAAGTAAGTAATTGACATTTTAAATAAACCGAGTGTATATAACATATGCGTTGACTGTTTTAAGAAGGGATGCTGATAATATTTACGTAAGAAATAAGTCACCATAGACCTTAGCATAAGGTCAACCTTTATTGTCGATTAGCTTGGTTGGACTTTGTAAACAGCATTATTAAACTCGTTTTTCAGATTTGAATGCGTTTTCAAATATCGCATATCTAGACGCATGGGATATCACGATAACACTTTATGTACACGGGCAAGAGAGGTTATATTAGTATAACGCTTCAATTTGATTCTACAAGACAAAACAACTACAAAAACACGCAAGGTAAGAGAAGAAAAGAGGTTAAAACCAAAAAGCTATCAGTATTATTTCTCAGTTCTTTATATAAATATCCGGAGATCAGTTGAGCATGGTAAATAATTTTGACTTTTAAGTATTTATTGTCTATTGCCTGAATTATATTTATTTATAACCAATAATTTACATCATAATTTTCGTAATAGATATTCTTAACTCGACATCGGTTGCGTATTATTTCTTTCAGTATTTCGTGCAAAAATGATACATTTTTGAATTCCTCAATAATTCCTTGTGCAAAAGATTGTAATAATATTATTCATTGCATGTTTCCCGGGTAATTGGTTTCAATAATTTGAATGTGTTTCAAAATACTTCACAAAACACTATTAGCAAGTGTGAAAGTACCAGTTAAAGCATAATTTGCGAGGGAATTATAAGGCAGGGTTAACATTTGACCCGCGGTGCGAGAATATGAGATTCAGCAGTGGCGTTACCATTATGTAAGTACATTTTAAAGGGCGCCACGTGGATTATTGTAACCCTTTTGCACACGAAATGTTATGTTAATTACAATAAAAGGCTACTTGCATTGTGTTATGTTGTGAGGCGAATAGTATTGTATTCGGGTATTATTATTTTTAATAAAATGTGGGCTTTATTAATTTACATATTTTTGTATACTTGTATCACGTGCTTTTTCTAAAATGAGTGAATAAAAAAAGATCACTTTTCTTTATATATTTCCATTTTTTTCGTATGCATTAAAAGTAAAAGTTTTACTACTTACAACATTTTGAATATGTTCAAATACTTGTTCACAAATCTGGATTATCTCCAATTATAGGAGTTAAATTTCTTATTATTTACACCTCACATACTGATATAAGAGTTTCTGCTCAATAAAAAGCTTCTTTTTATCTCACCAATAGATGTCTCTAATGAAGTTCTAGTGATTCAAGAACAATGTTTTAAAATCGGTTCATATATATAGAACATCCAAGAATTTGAGTAGTGTGGTTGTCAATAATGGGTAGAATTGGTGAATGTTACACGTGTGTAAGGTGATCACTTAAACCAGCCTATGACTTCCATATTCTTCTTAATCTTTGATGAGATGTCAAAAAATAATATGTTTTACCGCGTATTTGTGTGTTTATGTAGTGTAAAATAGCTTAGATTTCAATCTAAAATACTCGTGATTAATTATCAAAAATGACAAACCAAAATGATGTGTTCATTAATTCATTTTTCTTGTAATTGAATTTCTCACTTTGATGTGTTTATTTGCTTATTTTGTTGAAAGTGATTTCCGGCTAATCTTGCACGGTATCTGCACATTATCACATATGTTAGATACGCCACTGACCATTGCTAACTAGTGCTTTTTCTAATAGCAAAACAACATGCAGATGCTAACACACTTTCTCATGAATCTTGAGATAAGTGAGGAAGATGTATTGAATCGTGATATGCCATAAGGAACTCATTCACGTAAACAAACGACTCATTTATTGTTATTATCATATTATAAATAATCACTCTCTTGTTAAATTTCTAAAATTATGTTGTTTTGATCTGTGCACTGTGAATGCACAAAACTAATTAAATTAATAATTCCCAGGAAATATAGTTAATCGATTTGAACACAATCATTTTTGTTATTAGTTTTATTCATACAAAGTTATTTCTATAGTACCTACATCGCTCACTCCTTTCAAGAACGTCATAAATCAAAAATCGTAAATTTTCAGTTGTGCACGTTTTCGGAATGCCCAGAAAATGTACTATATCCCAGCAAAAGTGGCATATTTGTAACTTAATATTTACCCACATTAGGGCAGAAAGTGTTGTTTTTGCATTTTGAAGAAAAGGTATTGTTTAATTATTTTTTTAAACATACTAAATATTTTTTAAATGGAGAAAAAACCTTCAGGTTTTACCTAAAAAGATCTGTTGCATAGTAAAAAATTCAACAAGTGGCTTGATATTTATTTTTAATACATTGTATTATATTTTTAAACTTTAAAAACGCTCTCCTGAAAAATCAAGTTTTTTGATTTATGACGTTCTTGAAAGGAGTGAGCGACATATGTCCTACTTCTAGGCTTCCATGCATGCCAGTTTAAATCCTGTAGGGTCAAAATTAATGTAAAACTATTTTTCATAATATCAGATTAATGTCCACACAGTAGACTGGAGCATTAAGCATTAAACTAATTACTTTGTCTTTTGTGTACTCGATGATCAAGTTAATATTCCACTATTCTAGATGAATTAAGAGACCAAAAAATGTAAATGAACCTTGATTGCAGGTTATTTAAGGATAATTAAATCCTTAATTTGATTTTTTTTCTTATAATTAAATGATAAATACTTTTACAATTTATCAAATGAAATGTTTTTGATTTTTTAAAAAAAATTGTAATTCACGTTTAAAAAAACAATAAAAATGCTAAAATGCTTGTTTCCAAACACTACAAAAAAATTAATAAAAATGATAGAGAATAAAGAACGTGTACGGTTTTTTGACATCCGTAAATTGAGTCAAACGTCGAAGCAAATGCGAAGAAAATATATAAACATCGTTATTTTATGGACGTTTTTGTAAGAAGTTTCTCAATCATTTTACAAAGATCGTCAAAAATGGGTTTGCATGGATGGTCACGAATTTTTCTGATTTCGCTGCAGTCGCCAAAGGAAGTAGACGATGAAAACAGTTTCATAAATTTTATTAACCGAATAATTCTGTATTGCGAGTTTATTGAAATACATTTCTTGCTGTTTGTAAATGAAATATCACAAAAACCACTGTTAAGAAGAAACTTAAATTTAAACGCAATGAATTAAATAAAAAGAATTATAGCAATGGCAATTTTGTTAAAATTGATATTTGGTTTTTTGCTCTACTATACAAACTATTCATATTGATAAATATCGAATTATTGTAAGGTTGGGTTTATTTTTATTTCTAAGCATTTATGAGACTTCACTTAAGAAAGAAAAATAAAATTTCTCCATAATTTTTTTCTGCGGGTCGTCATTTTCTTGACTTAAAACATTTTGTGAAGTTCTCCTCCACCTTCCCAATACACCGCCATCCTCTTTAAATCAACCACAAAAGGATCGGTTTTAGCTGAATGTGGCTGCCGAATTAATTTATAAATTCCTTCTTTTTAATAAACTACAAATTTTTATTAAGTTTTTCAGAAAAAAAATGTAAAAATTAAAAATAACGTGCTTATTAATTATTTTTTAAATTCATATAAAATACAAAAAATAAGCATTTTATTTTATTTATTAATAATCACACATTAAAGCAATTCACATGTTGATAGTGTCAAAGCAAAATAATAGGATCAGAATAATACTCTTAAAATAAAGTGTATGATACAATAAAATCTTTGAATATGTCCCTTTTAAGAAAAAAATATTTTAAAAAAACAACATGAAACATGAATATTTAAACAAGTTATTTTTTAAAGAATACGTAACGGACACTTTTTTGACGGCAAGTATAATGAATTTTTCGTCTTGGATAAAAAATGTTATCTAATTCAATTATACAAACGCAAGTAATATAAACCACCAACCGTCAGATCTTATTACTTTTATTGCCACAGTCAAAGAAAATTGTCGTAGAAGGTATAATTTAATTTGTTTTCTTTTGGGTCATAAATTTTGGATATTTATTTAGTCGAATGGGAAAAAGGGTGTAAAGCGAAACCCCATTTTAGTTTTTCCAATAGACGCAAAAATCATGAAATACATTTTTAGTAACGCAAACGTCTTTTTTCGTATAAATCTTACCTTAATGAATCGAAAATAAGGGAAAAATCATCATGGGTACATTCTTATGACAGTTTTATGACCCATAGCTAGGGGAATTACGTACGGGGGGTTTAAATTTGGACAGTTTTTGTGTACCTACAAATATATCGACTTGAAGACGTACCCTAAACTATGGACTGAAAGTTTTCCCAACAAATGGTCTATTAATAGTCCCATAATTTTGAGTATCTTCAAATACATTCATCCAGCCAACTGGAACTATTTGATTCCGAATGAATCTTAATTTTTTCAATGATTCAGTATATTTTATAGGATACTGTTTTAAAACAATTGAAAAATATTTTTAACACAAATATCACACACTTAATTCATGACTGAACTCGATTTCCATCAACTTCAACATGTATTCAAAAAAAATGATCGGACTTTGATGACATTTTTATACTTTCTCACTTTTTTTAAAAATTATGTCAAGTTTGTGAGTTTGGTGATAATTTCTAAAAAATAAATAAAAAAAAAAAAAAATTAACAGTCTAAGTATGTAAATCAAAGCCACTGGAGTGGTAAATGGTACAATAGAGTAATTGTAAAATATTTTTAATGCAAACTTGGTGTACCTACATACAATATATTTTATTTGAAATGAATTTCTTTGAAATTCCACGAATGATTTCATTGTTACTTCAGATTTTTTTTGTAAATATCAAAATAATGAAAAATTAATCAAATAAATTTTATACGATCTGGAATCATTAAATCAGTCGACAATAAGTCATAAGAGAATAATTTAATTCGCAGAAAGAGGAACAAAATTCGTGTAAGCAATTTTAAAGTACGGCCGGAGCGATTTTCAACAAACTCCAGCAATACATTTTATTTTATGGGTTGCTCTTGGCTTGGCCGTGGTTTGCATCGGAATTATTTCTCCAGTTTTAAGCCGTAGAACCTCTACGAACTTTTTCCCAATAATAAATAACCCAGAAGGAGCCATTTTGAATGCAAATGCCTTAAAGTAGACATAAAAATCAAGGGTGGTATTGGAAAAAACAAATAAAGAAGAGATATTTGAAAACAGCCGATAACAATACATTTTACGATAAGGAGATAGGATAACAAGATACTTCGGGTCATATGAGCGGAACGCACATACTATACAAGTACAGATTCATTTCAAACACAAGATTTTATTATCAAAATGAATTTTCCTTTCATTGTTATGGTAAAATATCAAATCGATGAATGTGGCGAAAGGTAAACTACTTTTGAAGCAATTATCTCATAATTTTATTAAAAATTCAAATTTTACAGGATCAATTTGTTACCTTTTCAACGAACTTATTAAAATCGAAAGTTTCATCACATTTTCAGTCATAAACTTTGAAGCAAATTTAAGTGAAAGGTACTTAATTAAGTCCTTAGAAACAAGGAACTGCTAAAAACTATCATCATTAGGAATTTGGAGTTAATAAAGAAAAATTTGATATTCGATATCAAAACTATATAAACGTTTGTTAAAAATCATGCATCTATTTCTCGATTTATTAATGATATAAAAATATATTTCAACACCATTTTTAGTATAATGCACTTTGACTGTTAAACTAAAGATTTATATACATAGGAGCCTAATATATTCTACACGTGACTTTCTCTCCGTGAAGGGGAATCCACTGCAGGAAAGTGTAAGAATAGTTGCATGATAAATGTGAAGGAATGAAGAAAGTGCAGTGTAATTGCATTCCCTGCTTGGGTCATCTAATAGCAAGTGCACGATCACGTCAAGCCTTGGAGTACTAAATGCACCTACATCTAATGTAACCATCAGATGAACAAGTTTTGTTACAATTGCTAGTAATAATCAATTAACTAATAAACGTTTTGAGTATTTTCATCTTGAATAAAAATTCTGTTTTTAACAGTATAATTGTTGTGATCCCAAATGGTGAATATTGCATAATATATTAAGCCAACACTTAATCCAGGCAATAACAGGCAGTGAGCTCAGTAAATTCTTAAGCCTTCCCAAACTAAAATATTTTTTTTCTCTAGAGATATCTGACAAAATAACTGTGGCATCAGCTTTAAAAATTTATTTCAGTATCCTTGTTCTTTTTCAATACCTTAATATGCGTAATATATGTAGGTACACTATGATAACATTCATTGGTATACTTGTAACTTGGTAGCTTACGCGAATTACGTCTATTATAAGGTAACTGATTGCAATCGATAGCACTTAGATAAAACAAATTCATAATATTTACTTTTGCATACTTAAAAATATTTAGAAATATGACACCTTTTAATGAAAGTAATTTAAAAAAAAAAGTTTTCTAAGCAACTCGACTTCTTAAGTAAATATTTTTGTTGAAGTTATCGCGTGATTAACCAATAGTCGTGTTAATTATATTAAAAACATAAAGTTTTTAATTGGGAGTTAAATAAAATAATTTATAAAACATTCTTACTTAATTAATTTAACTAATTTTCTTTGTTCCTTTGACTTTTGTGCATTTTTATTTTTAAAAAAATAATCAGAAAATAACATACCCTTATATTTTTTCCGCATTTATATACTGCGTCCCGGGTAAATGGTACTTCAATTAAAAGGATTCTGAGTAAAATGAAAAAATTAAAATTAAACGTCTCGCTCTTTATACTTTTACTTCATTCCTCTTGAAAATAGCGAAAAGACACTTTAACATAACCCAACTTTATCGCATGCACTTGGATTCAGAAAATCTACAGCATTAAGATCTTAGCTTTGGAATTAATTGGACAGTACGTTCATTTTATTCATGTCTATGGGTAGTTTTGAATTTATCTTATTTAAACTATTCGTTTAGTAAAAACTATATATTTAAAATGTAACTTTTTTTTATAATCACTATAAATCACTATAAAGAGTGATTTTTAAACAAATTTACATTTTAATTACAAAATAGAAAAAAGCAAATTTCATGCATCAAATATAAAGTATAAAAAATACAAATGGAATTGTAAGGGGAATTATTAGATAGTATACAATTGTGAGTATAATATGTTCCTACACTCAAACGTATTTAAACTTTTTGATTATATTCCCTACTAAGCACAGGTTTTCTTTTGAACTTATTTAGGCTTTTATCGTTAAAACATCTTTATTTTTCTACAAATTATTTATTAGGCAGCTCATGCAATTCTTTCATTATTTTCATGACCCTCTTTAAAATACTTTTATAATATACGTATATTTATTTCATGCCATTAAATTAGTATTCTTAAAAAAAAAAAATTATTCAGCGAATATATGATAAAATCTATTCATTGTATTTTCCAAATAAAAAATAAACGATTGTAAGAATATAGATACGTCTGTCAATAAAATTAAAAATGTGGTTTTAAGCATAGTACTATTCTAAATTACATGGATTCTTTAACTAAATTATTTTGCATTACATAACGTTGAGACTTACATGTTTCTATTGAATACGTCATCAATCATTAGCTTGAATTAGTGAACAATAATGGTTCAGGAAGAATGGTCGCATGGACAGGTTTGAGTAGACACAGAATAAACTAATCGGAAAGCAGAAATTGAGGATTGTTCTCTCCCCATTGTTCCATCTTCAAGAGCTAATGAATGCGGTCGATGTCAATGTGGTTCTTTTATTTGGTACAGTTTCCATTCCAGATATTTAAATTTTAGCTTGTGATCTACTTTTCAAATATAGGAAAAGAAATAATAAAAAAATTCAATTTGTAGGTAATTTTTTACTTTAATTCCGGAATCGTTCAATAATTGCTTTTTTTTAAAAGTTGAAATATTCTCGACGTTAAATACATTATAATTCTTTTCAAAACATTGTTTATAAAGTTTAACATTTTGCTTCCTTAGTCCCTAAAGATAATCCCTATTATTTTATGCTTTAATCGTTATATATATATATATATATATAACGATTAAAGCATAAATATATATATATATATATATATATATATATATATATATATATATATATATATATATATATATATATATATATATATATATATATATATATATACATATATATATATATATAAATATAAATATATATATATATATATATATATATATATATATATATATATATATATATATATATATATATATATATCTATATATACATATATATATATATATATAAATATATATATATATACACATATATATATATATATATATATATATATATATATATATATATATATATATATATATATATATATATATATATATATATATATATATAATGTGTGTATGTAAAAAGTTGACAATGAAAATAAATAGGAGTCAACAAAAGTACATACATAACGGGTGTGCAGCGCAGCAGTCGGACAGTTCTACCGATCTCTGAATCCAGGTAATTACATACCCATTCCATATCTTTAAAAACTCATTATACCTTATACGATGTAATTAAGTAGTGAATGATAAGAGTCATAATCACAACTTCCATCTCGCATCTTTATTACATTAGTTTATTTCATTCACTCGGAACAAGCCATTCTATGGTAGTATAACGTTGGCAATTTGTTTTCTTCGCCCCAGCATCGTGGGGTGAGGAACGTTGTTGTGAAGTGGAGATAGCCCTACGTAGGGTGGTGTGGCATCTGTACGCAAAGCAGCAGCGAGTGGTTGCTTCTCATTAACTACATTATTTAGTGACGGTTTTCAGCGAGCTGACAGTTTTGTGAAAACAACATGCTCTAGTTGTATGTCCTTTTTATATCCAAAGAGATGAAAAAATCACTTTCATAATGGATATCTATTTTACGCGACATCTGAGGCGGCATTGCGGGTGAAAACTTTTCGATTATCATTTACGCATTTATACAAAGTAATAAAATTTTTCGGGATAAATACTTATTTATTGATAAATTTGATCAATAAATCTAGAAGTTCTAAAAATTTGAGCAGTGTTTTTGTTAATCATGGGTGGAATTGGTGAATGTTATACGAGTGTAAGGTGATCGCTTAACCAAGCCTATGACGGTCGTAAACCCTGTAAATGCCTAGACTTCCATATTCTTTTTCATCTATAGAATGAAATAAAAACTGTGTAGTTTTTTCCACTTAAATTGTATTTGACTGGTGACAGGGTTTCGTCGTAACCGACATCATCATCAGACTGGTGTGAGGTTAGACAAAATTGTTACATACACAACAAGACAGGTGTTGAAAACCATGATTAAATATATTTTTTTCTGACAAGATGAATTTAAATTAAATGGGTTTAAGTATTTTATTTTAATAATAATTATATGTAAGTTATGGTAAGGTTTAAAGTATGATTTGGTATTATTTTATTTAAGAAACGGATTTGGTGAATGTTTTACCAAAAATAAGTCATGCCGCAGTTTTGTCTGGCAAAATAATAAACGTATCCGAACGTAAATAAAAGTACATTTTGAAGTTAAACCGTCGCTAATTGAACAACATAGCTATTAGCTTCTAAATAGTTGTCGGAACATTAAGACAAAAAGTGAGCACGTTCAAATTTAACGACAAAACTTTAACGTAATGGGATAACTTTAACATACAGGGTGTGCTATCAAGGGAACTCTTCCTTTCATAAAAATATTTTTTTTACCAGATAAAAAAACTAAATTTCTTAATCTTTACCTTATCTGCACTAACTCTTGAGTACGACATCGTCTAATAATTGTTAATTTTAATATTGTTTAGGTTAAATGTATCAAATATTGGTTCCAAAAATTATAATTTTTGATTAATGATTAAATAGGATTTTTGTGGTACTGTTAAATGGCGAATATTGCAAAATGATAATTCTTTGGTATCCTACCTTAATTTATATAAAAAAACATATATTAATTGTAAATTACTAGGGGTAATGATTCTTACATCGAAAAACCTCCAGACAATGTCCTCGTCATTTTTGAAGACAAAAACCGCAATTCACAGGATCTACTTACATACAAAAAAAAATTAATTTATTCCTGGCCCATCACAAATTGGACATAAAATAAATTATGACTTATTTATTACAAAAACGTATATCTCATTCATAAATATTTTTACCGATTATGGTTTTAACCGCTCATTAATGATTTACTTTTTACATTTTTTTAGCAAATTTAATATATTTTAATAAATATAAGTTCCACGTCATTAAGTTTAAGATTAGAGAGTACGTTTGTTAGAGTCGCTTGTTTTTTTGTATTTAGTTGTTAAACAAAAAGTAATAATTCCAAGACATAAAGAGTAAAAATTTCTTACAAAGGCACGTAATTAATAAAAAAGTGAGTTATGAAATTTTATATAAACGACTTTACATAATATTTTAAAAGAAAACTGGCATAAATGAATCATTCTGTATCTATGGAATGCAGTGTGTATATGTATTATGTAATGTTTTTTTATAGATAATTATTGTACCTAGTAAAGCTCTATGACCTTACTTAATGCCTATATAAACGTTTTTCTCCCTCTCTCTGTCTTGTGTTTAAAAAAATATCAACAAAAAGAGGAAATATTACAGAACTTGAAACAAAAACCGCGAATCATTAAATTCATAAGTTGGCCTTCGTAGTGCCGCTAATAGTAAACTGCATAATGAACAATTATGTTAAGTCGTCTGAATAGTATGAGTAGTTATGATTAGTTTCTGAATAAACTATTTGATCTGTATTTGTGAGTTTGCGATCAAGATACTGCTACCCTATTTACATGTTTAATTAAGTTTATTTTCTTATCGCCTAAAATTATAAACTGTTACTAAGCAGAGTGAAAAATGTTTTTAAAAAAATCTTGTGTTACATGTAAAGTTGAAAATATTTTCTTACAGGTTCAATGAATTTAAATTTTTCTTTCAATTTATGACTGTTTTTCTTTTTAGCCATTTAAAAGCAGACATATATTAAAATTTTGAAAATGACAAGATTACAGAGTAAATAATTTGTTGACAAGTTTTTAAAGGATTTTCATTAGTTTGACCGTGCAATATAGGTCTGTCTTCCAAAAATGATTAAGATTTTGACTCACATTCTTTCGTTGAGTAAATGTAATGTGTTAAAACTGTATGTAGGTATTTTTCTTTGAAGTTTTTTTAATGAGCACGTACGCAGTAGAAAAAAAAAACACCCGGAGAGTCCGAATCTTATACAAACTCGCACTTACGTATGCATCAAACTGAAGTGTAGGTTTGTTAATGCATAGTAGCAATACTTTGATCGTCTGATAGCCCATCGACTATACATAATCAATGGTATCCGTTTGAAAATAATCCATAGGTTATATTTGTTTTGTTTTATTAAATATTTAAAAAAAAAGTTATCACGTAAATGTTTTTATCATTTCATAAATATTTCAAATAAATGACGTAACAGTCAATGTAATCTAAAACATTCTCCGAAATCTTTCCAATTTTTTTTTATCAGCTAATATAATTGGTATTTGTAACGTAAAAAAGAATTTAATATATTTTTTAATAGCTCTTTTAATTTTTTTTAGGTAACATTCTCGAGATTGCGGTTTGCATTTAAGCTGTGGAATCTTTGCTCCGTTCTTAAATTATGTCTCAGATCTATTATGTTAAGCTTCTCAATGGTACTCTCAAAATGCTCAGACAAATTTAGAAGCCAAAGTTCTTCACGGTATTTATATACTCTTTAACCAAGTTCTGTTATTATATATATACTTTTTTAGATATAAAAAATAGCTATACCTACTCATCTTGTTGCATTAGGGGGTTGTCTTAATTTTGTATTTCACTGTAACTTTACAGGGATTTAAAATCACTTTATTACGATAACATTATGTTGATTGTAACAAAAAATCTATTTAAAGCACAAATATATCTTTTTAACCCGCACCCAATGGTGCATAAGGTACTGCATCTAATCGTTGCAATAAGTCTAAATATCAGAGTAGTTTTTACTATTACATCATATTTATATGTTTATAAATATATATATTTATATATATATATATATATATATATATATATATATATATATATATATATATATATATATATATATATATATATATATATATATATATATATATATATATATATATATATATATATATATAAATATATTTATATATATATATATATATATATATATATATATATATATATATATATATATATATATATATATATATATATATATATATATATATATATATATATATATATATATATATATATATATATATATATATATATATATATATATATATATATATATATATATATATATATATATATATATATATATATATATATATATATATATATATATATATATATATATATATATATATATATATATATATATATATATATATATATATATATATATATATATATATAAATATATATATAATGCATTTTTGCATTGGTACACCTAATTTATCAGGGTAATCAAATCATAAAATAATACTTACTTAAGTAAAAATACAGAGATAGTGAATATATTGTAAGACTTCTTTTGTTACATTTCTTTTCTTATAAGGAAACGTGGTATATTAAATCATTTCGTTTTACCGTAAATTCTCAATATAGTGTGCAGAATTCAATTTACCTTGTAAACTGACAATGTAATACTCGATTCGTTACAGTCGTCTAACAAATTAATTGAATTGAGCGCAATTCCGGATTCCGACGGATATTATAGAGTTTTTTGTCAATTAACGTGTTATAAAGTACGATTTAAACGTTTTGTTTTTCTGGTCCCTATCCGCAACCAAGTGGTGTATAGGGCACCGAATCGGAATAACGCGGTGTTTTTTTACGATCGTTAATTATACGAAGGCAGGGTGATTAGGTATTCGATCCAGATTACAACTATTCAGCATTTAATCATACATATTTTTAATACTTGATTTTTATTTCAGAGATTTAAATAAAAATGGTAAAACAAATTTATGAGGCGAATGTTAGCGAGAAAAGAAGCAGAGGAAGACCGAGAAAAACATATCACGATCGGGTATGCCAAATACTTGAAAGTGGTCAGGAGTCGTAACAATCGGCGGGTATGTATGAGGAGATGCATGAACGTGGAAGAGGCGAAGAATGTTTGCAAGGACAGAGTGGTGTGGCGCTCTATTCTCTCTGCCTACCCCTTCGGGGAAGCGGCGTGATGGTTAGTTAGTTTTTTTTTTTTTAAATATATGTTTGAAATAAATAATTTAAGTATTTTTCAGTTTATGGGAATATATCTTAATATGAAGAAAAAAGTTTTTTTTAGTTTTTCAACTACATGTACATGTATGTTATACTCGTATATTATCATTTTTTTATTGGATGATATCACTTACATCCAAATATTATTTTACGTTCAAAACGGAGTGGCTACGTTGCGACACAAGGCGATATGAAAGTTTTTTTATAAACGTTTATAAAAAAAATACTAAAATGTGTCCTTTGTAAAACTTCAGTTTAGGATACTTGCCTGCCTTAAATTTGGGATACTTGCCTGCCTTTATATGTGCTTAAAGTGAAATAAATACAAATTCCAATGCTTTTTAAAAGAAGAATGATCCAAATAGAACATTCACGTATTTTCAATTTCAAATCCAAAAATAGAGGTTTAGTTTCAATTCAAATATTTTTCGCAAATGCTCAGTATTGTTCAATATCGGTAAAAAAATGTATAAGTGAGGATGTTTCTTTTAAAGTTTTATAGAATCAGGAAGTGATAACTTGAACGAAGCTTCTATGAATTCCCGATGCGTGGTTAAAGAAAAGTCGATATATCCACCTGCGATCGCGTTGCAGGTGTAGATAAGAGAAAGGGGGAGAGATAAATAATTATCATATATAATTGTTCAGCAAATTTATCGTCGTAAGAAGAGCATCTAGCGTTTGGATCACGAGGTGGGAATAGGGCAGGGGTAAGGGGAAACGTATGAATATGAATAATGAACAATTATTATCGCACCATGTGCACGCTACAGCCGCAGCGGAGAGTTTAATTATTACTCTACTGAATATGCAGTACCCGCGCGAAAGTGCAGGAACATCGCTAGGGTGGGGACCGTTAGCACCTACTGCCATCGCATGAGCGCGCGAGGAACTAAAATTTAATGTATTAGATTCCTTACTTTAATTTTTAACCCACAAATGATATGCGATATCAGAAGGATAATCAAAGAAAGGATTTTTAAACATTTGATAATGATTACACATTGTCACAATCGTTCTAAACATATTATCGACTACTGTAGATTTCGTGTTTAAGCCAATCCATCCAATCGAGTCAGTGTTTACTCGATCAAAATGATATGAAAGTATGGGGATGTTTAAGATAAATAAACGAAATGTGTTGGATAGGAATCAAATGACAAAAATAATGGACCTAAAATTGAACGTCATGACTAGTTTTTAACATTTTTCCGGAAGTAGTAAATATTCGTAAGAAAAAAGGGGTAATGCGGATACACGGCAGTAATGAAAACTGGATAATTATTTCTTGACATATTTTAAAATGCAGTTAAATTATGTTTCGGTTATTTTAAAATAAGAACTATCCGCAAGAGAGTTTTTAAGATATTCACGAAAAACTGACGTGTTGAAATTTAAACCATTTCTATGTTATTTTGTTTAAACGTATTTATTATATTGGAATGTCGATTATTATGTTTAATTTTTTTTTTGGAATTTATATTTTTTTGTGAATAGATTGACTTTTCACCCTAGCTTCATTTTGTTTGTAAAATGGTAAATGGTAAATGTAAAAAAATAATAATCAGACAATCATTTTCATTTATTTTACTGTTTACTTATTTTATTGTTTTGCCAACCTTCAACTGAAGTATGCAGACCTTTTAGTTCAAAAGTGATACATTTCATACACTTTTTAGAAATAATTAAAAATAAATCCAAAACTTAAAACAAAAAAAACATTAGGGAAAACAAGATGAAACTTATTTTTAAACTTCTTTGAGTGAACGAGTTTTTGAAATTGTTGACACTTTTGTATTGTTTTCATAAAACATTTTTTTCTAATATCATTCTGTCATCATCACGACTTTACAAAGAACATCATTTATGGCATATGTAGTTCCGGCTGTTAGTACTCGTGAAAATATAAAATTGTCATCTATGCTTCGATGTAGCTCTATACTTGTAATATTTTTAAGCAATCGATATAATTACGCTTTGATGCGGTTTTGCATTTCTCGTTATAAATTGATGCAATTTGGATTTAGAGCTTTGAATGCATCAAAGTATAAAGTTCCAGAGTAAGCAATTGCATCATGTTGTATAGTAGCGTAATAATAATAATTATACTGAAATACTGGATATAGCTAATTCTGTTTATTCCGGTCTGATGCCCCCAGACACTATCGCATTGCGGGGCCTAGGAAGCGATTAACCCGTGCACGTCGTGAAATAAAAATATTTTACAATTTATATAAAGTGTCTCAACATATTTTTATGTTCTCCGGAATATTAAAAATGACCGCTTGGAAGCGCTTAAAATTTAAAATGTAAAACGTAAAAAGACTATCACGTTTACAACTTTTTAAAGGTTTGAAAAATTAAGAATTTGTTTTCAGTTGTAAGGAAAAAATGCTTAAAATGTATAATAAACTTCACATATACTTCTTATTTAACCAGTTTTTTTATGCCTTAGTTTTTAAATTTCATTATACTACAAATATTAGGTTTAACCCTTTAAGGTGGTATAAAATATATTTATTACATCTCTCAATAGAGACGAAGTATTTAAAAAAAAAGTACCATATCTTTAGGAGCTGCATTTAAAATACAAAAAAAACATAACTTCAACCACAATAGCAGCATCATTTGTTGCAGCAACATAAACAATACTAAACATTAATCATGGTACACAACGTGCTTCTTGACAGCTGTTGTCACTTAGTTTTTTAAATTTTTTTGAGTGAAATGTTGTTTCATAGATTTTTTAAAAATATTTACATCGTCCTTTCTATTTTCATTCTATTCCATTCAACAAGACTGAGCCATAGTAACGCGTGACCATGTAAACTAACATTAAAGACATGTATTTTAGCTGCCCTGGGAGTCAAACCAAGTCCTTCAGCATGGTAGGTAAACGTACTTTACCTTGGTAACGAATAGAGATCGATGTATCGAGAATAACTAATAAATATCTAAACTATTAAAGAAATGCATAATATCTTTATAAATTTGAAATGTTTATTGGGACTGAAGAGGTTTCATAATTAAAAGTCCTGTTTCGTTATTTAAAATTTTATTTCAGAGCATAAAGTGTCTGGAAAGTTTTATTTTTCAAGTCTGCGTTCTTTTACTCAATTTTTGAACATCAAGAGGATCATTTTATATAAAATTGTTCAAGAGAAATGGGTGGGTTTAATTATCTCAGTTAATATTATTTATAAACAAGTTTGAAAGGCCTAAAGTGTGTAGAATACATTGTTTGATCAATTTTAAAGATCTTTTGCGCCTACGAATACATGTTTTTATTCTTGAACATGTATAACTTCCAATCCGAGTTATTTTAACCTTAGAAATATAGCTAAGGTCATAAAATAAGATTTAAAAAAAAAAAAAAAACAAAAAAAGGGAAAATCACATTTTTCGACATCTCAACATAGATGAAGAATAATATAAGATCTATCATATGCTGGTTAAGTGATCACTTTTCATCGGTCTTTCTTTGCTTCTGTTTCGAACTACATTCGCCTCATAAATTTGTTTTACTTTTATTTCATCAGTCATTCATTCCACATGTCTAAACCATCTCAATACACTTTTTTAAATTTTATCAAAAATTATTTTCTCAGCGTTCAATTTTCTTCTTATTTCACCTTCTGAACATCTATCATACATTATTTGAACACATTGATGAATACAATTGATAGATACGTACAATTATATCCTTAAATGTCAAAATAAGAATCACTTTTACAATTTAAAAAAAATAATATAATATACGGGAAGTACACATCCACGTGTGACCATGTTTTACTCAAACGTGAAATTCGTTTCCCATGTTATCACTTCAGTTAAAATTTGACTGATTTTTAAATTACCGCTTGAATTGTTTGTTTTGACGCATATTAAAGCTTTGAAAAGCCGGTCATGCGCAATGCTGCAACTGAAAATAGAAACAAAGCTATTAAAATTGCGTGGGTTTCTTTGAGGAAACGTGGACTGAAATATGTTTGAATACAATGTTGAAGCATATTGTGTGGAAAATGCAGTACAAAGTTTCACTTTGATGGAGTCGGAAACAGACGATAGCAAAATAAAGTCAAACAAAAATATTGCTTGCGAAAAAATGGAGGGAAATCAATTCCCTGACAAATGATTTTTGTTTAAAACCATTACCAATTTAGAATTTGAGAAACAAATATTTTTTTGTATGTTGAAAAGCATTGTTGAATTAGTGGTACGGTAATAAAACACATTTATTTTCATTCAATTTTCACTTTGTGTAAAACCACGTAATTTTTAAAAGTGGTGTTACACAAAGTGAACAATGAATAATTAGGAGAGCGTTAAACAAATTTTAACTGAAAATATTTCCTCACATAGTAAACTGGCATACGTTTAAAAAAGCTTATTTGCATTATATATTTTATCCAATGTCACATTATTGATTAATTTATAAATAAGGGACAAAAATACACAAACGTATATTCAAAAAGTTGAAACTGGTCAGTCGGAATAATTTAAGGGGATGTATAAGAAGATGCCTGTGTAAGAGGGGAAAATGTTTGCAAATACAGTGTGTGGTGATACAAATCTATTCTCTGTCTGCCCCTGCGGGGAAGCAGCGGGATGATAAGTTGGTTACGCCATCACATATTGTAAATTCTCTTTAAATTAAATATTATACTAATACATCAAAAGTGCTTATTATCCTTTTCAAAGCGATCTTTACAAGGAGTCATTTCCGAGACGTAATTAAATAATGATTCATTGATGCAATTTATTGCATCACGATGACGCCATGTGCAGTATTGTCTGAAATCATTGAGTTGATCTTGAAGTTGTGTATCGTATAATCTATTTTAAACACTTTTTATCCATTTTTTTGCAAAATACTTTACAATTTTTGTTTTGATGTTATTTATTAGCTATGTGAATAATAAAATTAAGAAAACGTAATGGTAGCGTAATATTATTTACGAAATGAAAATAAGTTTGTAGAAATGTAGACTTCATTTACGAAAACGGATTATTTTTTGCATGTAAAACTGACATGTCGCTCACTCCTTTCAAGAACGTCGTAAATCAAAAATCGTCAAATTTCACTTGTGCATGTTTTCGGAATGCCCAGAAAATGTACTATATCCCAGCAAAATTGGCATATTTTTAACTTAATATTTACCCGCTATAGGGCATAAAGTGTTGTTTTTGCATTTTGAAGAAAAGGTATTGTTTAAATATTTTTTTAAACATACTAAATATTTTTCAAATGGAGAAAGAACCTTCAGGTTTTACTTTAAAAGATCTGTTGCACAGTAAAAACTTCAATAAGTGGTTTGATATTTATTTTTAATACATTGTATTATATTTTTAAACTTTAAAAACGCTCTCCTTAAAAATCAAGTTTTTTGATTTATGACGTTCTTGAAAGGAGTGAGCGATGTGTCCTTACTGTTTTATGTCCACTGATGTTAGTTGCGTGTTTGCAAATAAAACTGTGCTTCCGATGTCCATTTTTCAAGTGAATTATAAATTATAGTTTTTAAATAAATTGTTGGTGATAGTAGTTTTTTTATTCATTATAAATCCTGATTTTTTACAAAAATAATACGTAAAAATACGAAAAATAAAATAATTTAAAAATTTGTATTAACCTTTATCGTACAAAGATAATAATATTTTATCAACACATCTACTCCTTGTTATCGTTTTACTGCAAATTGAGCTTGTCCGTAATTTATTTGAACTGTGATATAATAATGTTTTTTCCTTAATTATATTAAAATTTAAGTATCAACGCAAATAAGGATACAATTTTTAGCTTAATATTTTAACTTAACAATTTGTCAAAAATATTTTGAATCATTTCTTAAAATTATATTTAATTGTGTGACTGAAAATTATTTTCAGGTGTCTTCAGAAGAAATTCTGTAAGAACCTAAACAGTTTCCCTATTTATACAAGACATATCCATTAAGGCAATTAATTATGTACTGTACAATAGTTTGTCTAAATCCCAAAGTGTCTAAGTAAGGAAACTATTCATGTATATTGTAAGAGGATGGGCTATCAATTACTTAGGAAAACATTTATTTGAGTTAAGTGTTTCTGTATTCGAATATGTTGTAGGTGATTTTTTCAATTAAATAACATTTAAATTTATATATTGTATGAAAAGATGCTGATTAATCTCACCAGGTTTATAAAATATCTGTACTGAGGTAAGCAGAATTACCCTTTTTTTATGAAATACAGCATATTTAGTATCAATAAAATTATTATTACTGAATAGTATTTACATAATTTAAATATGTAAAACTTGTGAAATGTGATAATTAAACAAAAATTATTTTTAAAAATCAAAATTGGTAATGCGTATGAAAGTGTCGGGCTGTGGTCCCGTGGTTAGTGTCGCGGACTCTCGAGTCAGAGTTTCTCGGTTCGAACCCACTCTACCACAATTTGATACCTATTTCTAATAATGAACCGCTTAGGCTTACAAAAATAGTATGAAATTGAAATATTTGTGTTAATCATAAAAAAACAAATAATCATCTTACATTTTTTTTTTTAAAAGTATAAATCAATAATGCAAAGGTTGATTAAAAAATGAACAGGAAAGGATAAAACATTTACCTTAATGTTAAATTCTATACTTTTTATTTTATTTAGATTACTTTATTACATATGTACTAAAAAACATGTGTACTGTTGACATTATCCAAATCAATTAGTATGATTTCAAGATTAGTTAACTAGTATTTATAAAAAAACAGGGTTTATTTAAACTTAAAACATGGATGTGTTTCAAAACTTTTATGTTTGAAAATGTTTTAACCGATTCATACTTTTAAACGAGTCACGCTCATGCGTTAAATGTGTTCTTATTAAGATTTATCAACGTAACTCAGTCAAATAGTCACTTAATTTTTTTTTTATGTATGCTCACAACATTCAAATGCAAACCAAATATTTAATATGATAATATATATATATATATATATATATATATATATATATATATATATATATATATATATATATATATATATATATATATATATATATATATATATATATATATATATATATATATTTTTTTTCAATCTAATCTTATAAATGTATTGTTTTATTTACTTTAAAAGAACGATTTACTCAAACTTATAACAACGTCAATCCTTCAAACATTTCAACCCTGACCTAATGGATGATATAATATTTTACCCCGCATATGTTTTATAATATTGGGATGACAAAATAAAAATATTTTTAGAGGTAATATTTTTTTTGTGAATTTAATCCGCTTTTCCGAAGTTTGCTGCATAATTTTACTCGCATTCAATTGGTCTCGAATATCACAAATATTGAAATGAAAATACAATCAACTTTCATAGCCGCTTTTCATATCTATTCGCATTTATGAAGGTTATTCGCAACTGAAATACCCGAAACGAATAATACGGTGAATTCGATAATACTAATATATTGCATAATTATAATGCGCGAGTGTCGGTGCCAAACATGTAAAACACACAATTTAATAATTTTGGGATAAATGGTGGTAACATTATAAATTTATTCGAGAGATTTTCGGTAGTTTAAAAGGTCTCAAATATTACGAATATTGAAAATAAAATACATTTATCTAAAATAATATACTTATTTAGCCTGCGTTCATACGTCCTTAATAAAGTAATATGCATTTGTGTATCCAGAACGAATAATGCTGTGGATTTTAACAGGTTTGAAAGGCTTACATTTAACAGGTTTGCAAAAAAAACTTAAATTCGTCCAGTAATATGCCCAGTACATCACTACATGGTTGGACTATAAGTAATTTTTAATTAAGTCTTACTTAGTAAATACCACTATTTCTTAAAATCCACTGTAAAACGTGTTTCGATGCATTCCGCATCATTTTCAAACACCATAACGTGCTTGAAAATGATGCGGAATGCATCGAAACACGTTTCACAGTAGATTTTAAGAAATAGTGGTATTTACTAAGAAAAACTTTCATTTAAAATGGATAGATTTAACCACAAAGAAAGTGAAGAATCAATTAATGAAATTATAAATAAATTCTTGAAGCGGTATTTTACTAAGTATGTAAGATTATTTATACGTATTATTGGAATACTGACTAGCCCGTTCCATACGGATTTTATTCTTCTCGGAGCTTCTAGGGGGTTGAGATTTTTTGGGATTTAAAAAAAAGGTTATATTATTACTCCAATAACAACCACTCTTTGACATTTCAGCAAGTTCAGCATGATTGGGTTCTGGGAGCCATATTGGACTTTAGTAAAATGAAACGAAATTATGTTTTCGCGTTTGAAGTTGAGATGTGGATGAGATAGTTTTATCAATATGTTTTTTGAAATATACCTATTTTTATTTTTTTGTAACAAAAAAACTAATAAAGATTGAAAACTGAATAAAAGTATTTGAATAAATTCTAATGAATAAATGAATGAACACTTAGTTCAAGTATAAACCACGTATTTTAAAGTATAAATCAAATTTATGATATTCTACCAATAAATTTATTAAACTGTTTTTTTAACTCTTTCCTCATCATTCATCGTTTACATTATGTAATACTACTTTAAAATACCACTTCATGACTACCGGTTTCAGAATACCCATTCCATCGTCAGATCTTAATTTGACCTGATGATAGAATGGTTATTCCGAAATCGATAGTCGAAATCGATAGTAGTAGTGTTTTTAATTGGTATTACATAAAGCGAGCAATGAATGATAAAGATAGTGTCATATTACTATACCACAAATTTAAAAATGCTTTTCATATTCAAAATAAAATATTTTGTGTTTGTAACTCTTACACGCAATAAATAAATATATTTTTAAATATTTGATTATTAAAAGTGCTAGTAAATTTCTCGGCAACTCTTTCGGAAAATTATTAATGTCTAGCAATCGTATATTTTAATATATATTTAAATTTTTTGTGGGCTAGACATGTTTGTCTCAGACTCGTTCACGTGTCATGAGATAATGTAGGAATCTAAATGCTTTTGGTTGAATTCTCTTAATTACACCCGCCGAAAATGTTAACCACCATTTTGAGTATTATCAAAATGAATATTCCTACTAAAAGAAACAGATTCAGCGGGACTAACTTTTGCATAGAATTATCATAAAAACCGTAATAAATTTTGATTTGTAATACTAAATAAGCTAACATGAATAAATTGAATGGATTCATTGGATAATTTTGAATACAATGTAATACAAAGTACTTGGCTGTGAAGGTACATATATCCATTCATAATGGGTAAAATACCCTCTCATATATTAACTCTATGAGTTCGACTATCATTTAAAAAAATATCATTACTTAAAATGTATTCTTCAAAAAAATTTTTTTTTCGTTACTCAATAGCTTGGGTGTCTTACGGGTTTATTAAAATGCTTCTAAAATTTTACCTCGTAACGAAAAGTCCAAATATAAAAAAAATAGGCGAATCCCTACCTACGGTGTTCTAACCTCATCCCACTTACATAATTTTATTTTCTGTAAAATATTATTGGGATCAAAACCTATGTTTTATAAAAACCAAGTGTCGTTGACAATTATTGAAATCATTGCAAATAAATATATGCAATTTATTTTGATTTTTTAACAATGGTTATTACTGTTTTAAGATGAAAACGAAAGAATTTAAATTCTTTTTTTAATTATCCGTTAACGATATTGCGTAAATGTGTGATTATTTAGAAAAATCAGACGACTTTTAATTTTTTGTGATAGCTTTTTTGTCTCTCAAGGGCATTATCAGCGTATCGAAAAAATTGAATAAACTTAAAAGAAACGATATTTACATACATTTTCATCAAAGTATTTTTTTAAACCACCTGAACAAATATTAGTATACCTACCATAAGTAAAGTTGGATATTTTCGAAATTGAAACAGAAATGTCAATATATTGTCATAAACTCCTAGATAAAACAGTAAAACTTTTACCTATTGTATGCAAATTCTATTTACCTATTCTATATACATACGTTCTGTTATTTTACATTTCAATTGTCTTACATTAGATCAAACGTACTTCAACAATGTTTACCCTTAAATAATGTTTTTAAAATACACTTGTCAACAAAAATCAAGCTCTGTATAAAAGTGATACATTAATATTTGTAGTAAGTTTTTTCGACACGGTTTGATAAAATAAGCAAATCGCAAGGATAAGATTCGTTTTAAAAGTAAAAGATTATGGAATTTTAAAAAAAATCTTGGCAATGCAATAAATAAAACGTAAAAATATTTAGGTCTGGAAGAGTTGAATAGATATACGTATGTATGAACATTATTTTTCTAATGGTTGTGTTTATATTACCTCGCGTCAAATATTTCACATAATTTCCACTGACTAAATTTATCATAACTGTTTATTGCTGGATGAATAGTATTTAGTTAGGAGAGTGCGGATTATGTTGATATGTAAAATATAAATGTAGAGGATGGCCTAAAATTAACGAAATAACTTTGATTTTAGTGTCTTTTTTTAATTTTTCAGGTTTTCTTCCTCTTTTAACATTTTTGTTGTTGTTTCTATTTGTGTCATTTCTGTAATTATTAAAATTGTTTTTTTTTTAATAACGGTCGCAATGCGTTTGTCATTTTAAAATGCAGTTTATTTTTCTCACCTTATTTTGGCATACGTAATTTATTTTTGATGTGACTGATTGTTTTACATTTGATTGATGAAGATTGTCCGTGATATGATTTTATATTTTGACAAAAGATGATATAAAAATGATATATGGGGTCTGATCACATTAGTTGTGGATCTATTTTTAAGAGCAATATTTAGAGTGTACAAAAATCTCTGTTCACAAATTGTAAATTGTATCCTTTTAGAGTTTTAACTGAAATTACAATATACATTTGTAGAAGTTTGTTGAGATGCCTAAAATGTATGTTGTCACTGAAAGTTTAATGTGAATAGAAAATATTGCAGATGGTTTGAGGGATTGCTTAGATCAGCATATGAAATGACATGAAATAACACATGTTTATCCAGTCTTCAATATTTATTTTAAAAACAATGTCTTACTCTACCTAAAAAAGTCAGTAAAAGTTTTAAGTATATAATATAAGTTCATTGAGATACATTTGCAAGAATATAACTTTTATCTCAGGTTTTTACCGGACTAAATTAATAACTAATATTTTATGATGATCTCGTCAAATTTCTTCGATTAGTTTACCAAATACCTCACAAATAAAACTTAAATTGTGACCGACAAATCGTACATTCAATTTTGGCCTACGTGTGCGTCGGAATCAAAGACAAGATTAATATCTTGGTATAATGTATAATATAATACGTAAGTACGTTGTATTGCTAAAATACAATTTCAGCTGTTTACAATATATTAAAGGTACTATATTTAATACCTTCAAAGTACGGTGTAGACGTCTGCTCAATATCAAAGATCTTAAATCCTTTTAATTCTATAAACAAGAATATAACTAAATTGCGATATTTTATGGAATATTAAGAGCTGTTTGCTTCTTGAAATTGGAATTTAATTAAACATATTACATTTGACAACCTATTGAGTTATTTAAAATCAAAATACAAAATTGACAAAATTCAACTTCCACCTTATCATCGAAATAAAGACATATTTTTATTAAAGAATTCTTTTCCTATTAATATAGGTTGCATTATTAATTTCGGCAATCAATCTTTGGATATATCTATCTATTTTTAATTTTAATTCTACTCGATAGATACTAGTTTTCCCTAAAATCTATAGCTACACGTGTTTTGATGCATGCAATTATTATAAACAAATTGAATGCCCCAAAAAACTTGATGTAATAGATTTGTAGAAACAGTGGTATTAACCGTATAAAATTTTAATAAAAGGGTTTAATATTAACTTAAATGGGAATTATCGATTTTAAATAATTTTTGTAATAAATTCTATTGTTATTATGATTGAACCGTAAAATAAGTAAAATTTTGAATGGCATCCACAACATTTTGGATGTGTCTAAATCCTTTTCAAAATTCTGGGTTTCTCCAATTAGGAGTTATATTAAGTATTTTGACATCTCAACATAGATGAAGAAAAATATGAACATCTCGGTAATTACAGGTTCTCTCATAGGCATGAGCCTATGAGAGAACCTGTAATTAACCTGCTCATGAGAGTAGAATGGTGAATTTTTATTTATGTACATAAATTGATCACTTAAACCAGCTTTTGACACGTCGTAAGTCCTAAAATACCCAGAATTCCATATTCTTCTCAATGTATATTAAGGTGTTAAAATAGGACCTGTTTTTAAATAGAAATAAAGTTATAGCATGGTGCGATCGAACTAAGAAACTCTCGCTTTGACTCAAAAGTCCAGGATTATACATTGTCCGTATAAATTACCAATATAAAACAATTTATTTGTTGATTCAGTATTATAGTAATCCAAGTCGGACTTGGGCGCAATCAGTAAGAAGCAGAAGTTGCGATTCGGTTCGCTGGATCTTCCACTCGGCTGGAGATGCTTGAGGCTCCGATAAAAGGCGAAGATTGCCGAAGGCTCCCGAGCGTGACCGAATCATTGACACCGTGACACGAAGGGGCGTCGTATGTGCCACATTACGCCGACGCATTTCACGCAGTTAGCGCATAAAAAAAGTCGTAGAAAGCCGGGCAATGTGGAAGTTCAATAATGGACGGAATGAGGAACTTTATGAAATAAAACAACTTTGTTTTTAACCATTTTTTTATTGGTAAAACCGGTTTTGACAAGAACCTTGTCATCATCAGGGTTTAACATGTACTAATTCTGAAACATTGAAATACTCATAGTTAGGTGAGTGGGCTGATTAAACCCTTCCCTACGATGCCAAAAACTTCCACGCGCTCCGTAAACCATATGAAAATATGATTTAAAAACGGGAAAAATGTAAATACTCCTAAATGTTGCTTTTATTGAGCATTATTGAAGTTGAAATGCATTAATTTTGTAATGTTAGCTCTGGTAAATATCTAAAAAAGAGAAAAAATACATCGCAATTGCCGCCGAAGCCAGCGCGCAGCGATACGTCCACCCTGGACGACGACTCGTGAGCTATTATTTTATAAAGTTAATAAAATGTGCCACAAAGTATTTGGGAAAAACATTCAAGGAATGAGGAACGTTTCAGAAGGAAATAAAGTGATGGGTTAAGCCAGCTGATGACAAGTCGTAAGCTTTGTATATACCAAGCTGATGTACAAAATATATTTCGTCTTTGTTAAGACATAATATTTTGTACACTATTTGCTGTTTTGTAAAAATCTGAATATGCTAAAACAAGAATTTTTGTTGATCCAGATAATTATTTCATAAAATTTTGGTTTACAAAGTTCTTTTGAAGGAATATTTTACACATTTTATTTTATTTATAAACGTTTAAAAAAGGATTTAATTTTAATGATGTTCATACGTTTGATACGAATCAACTACTACATCGGAAAAATTTACAAATACGTAAAATAAAAATAAAATCGTGAAAAAAATTGTTATTCATACTGTAGAATCGACATCGTAGGAAGCTAACTAACCCCTCTCAAAAACAATTCACAAGACTAAGAAGAAGAAGAAGAAGAAGGAGGATAAAAAGAAGAAGAAAAAGAAGAAGAAGAAGAAGATTATAGAAATCTACGTTTATATTATTGTTCGATTGTTTCCCTAAAATTATATACAGATATAAATCACTCTCTTCGTTAGGTGAAAACACCATACCATATATTGTAAATCATAAGTATGTGTACATTAATTGAGTGATTTAGTTTGAAATACCACAATGAAAATAAATGTGTGTGAATATTGATTAAATACCAAGATACTATAAATTTCTACACAATTTTAAAATTATTAATAACAATCGAAATTATTTGAAAAATTTTGTTCACTAAGATGAATGCAAAAGATTAGTAGAATGTTATATTCACACAATTTAATGTAGTACACAGTTTTTTTTGTTATGTTAATGTTTGTTGTTAATACTACAAAACATGATTAAGTAAATGCTTCAACTAAAATTAAAATGGTGGCTTTGTCTTAAATTAAAATGGGTATATTGTGATCATACGTTTTTTTAAAGATATTAAAAAGTAGTACAAGTAGTTTAGTTATGATATATTGTAAAATATTCATTATTAGTTAATATAAATATATTGATTGATTTTTAATTATCGCAATGTACAATTTACCTTTTGTACTTTTTACTTTAAAAAAAGAAAGAGAGAAGTTTGTTATTTCATACTAATAATATTAGTTTTTTTAAAAGATAATATAATAAAACCCTTATCCGCACCCCAATGGAGCATAGGGCACTGCTTCATATAAATGCAGTGTTATCTTGATCGTTTTACACATGAAGGAAAGGTGATCAGCCCTCCGCCTAAGGTACCAGTCCAGGGTAATATTGAATAAATATTACAGTGAAAAAATCACTTAAATTTATTTGGCCCCCCTTGGGAATCAAACCCGGGACCTCCAGAATGGTAGCCGAGCGTGCTGACCATTACACTACGGAGGCGGACGAAACTTTTTAAAAGATTTTTAGAAGATAAAATATTTATCCTTTAAATTATTTTTTTTAAAGATAAATATTTGTATTTTTTATTACTAACACAAACATTTCAACTTCAAATTATTTCTGTGAGCCTAAGCGGCTCATTATTAGAAATAGGTATCAACTGTGGTAGAGTGAGTTCGAACCGAGAAACTCTGACTCAAGAGTCCGCGACACTAACCACGTAAAGAGAAGAGTTTTTACGTAGAATGTTCTAGAAAATACTGAAGATATATTCAAACTCGTATATTCTAATCAAGGTGCGGATAAGTACCTACGGATATAACATATTTGTAAGTGATGTGTGAAGTATCAGAGGTAGTCAGCTGTTAACAACCACATTTGGGAATCTCCGGTTCACCGTTCCCACAGGCTCTAGGCATCTACTTCAAGGAAATTGAACGGAATATAGATTTTCCCATAAGAAACATAAAACGCATCTGCTGAGGTATATAATGGAACTCTGAATACGAGGTGCGCATGGTCAAAAATAATTTCTGGAAATTTTGTTGTCGGTTAAATATAAACAAAGTGTTTGCAACATATGTATTTATTGTTGAACAATGCATCAGAATTTACTTAAGCGCCCTTGAGATGATAGTATTTTAGGAAAATGGCGCTGAATAAATTATCCAAATTTTTAATTTTTTTTTTATTATAACTGTAATAATACAAATAATAATAAATAAAAAAATAGTAATAATATAATAAATTATATCGCACGCTAGATGTTTCTACCTACGGATGATATGTCAATTTTAAACTCATCTAAATATGTATCATTCTTTCTTTTCTTAGCATCTCAGAGCTTATGACCCGGCATTTGGTTGGCTTGAGCGATGTAATTAAGGCTTCAGTATAGCTTTAGCTTTTTTTTAAAGGAATAACCTTAATAAATTTTTCTTAAATCTTTCGATTGATGGCGCTACAATCAGTCATATTCCTAAATGTACCGAAAACCTTACCGGTATGCGAAAGAATCTAAGACTATTTTTTTGGGGTCAAGGGATCTTGCATCCCTTAAGTCACTGCGACCATATTAGGTCTATTGTGACTTCCCTCTGTATTACAGCTCACTGCCAAGACCTACATGAGTCATGTAACTCACGACCTATCTTGGTGGTAGGAGCTTCACCTTCTCGAAGTCCAGTAGAGGTCCTCCAACGATCTAAGACCATACCATACATACAAGTTTCTAGAGTGAATGCAATATGGATGACTAACGTGTTAACGTTATACTAGTGTAAAAAGTGATTTTGCCCTATTTAAAAATATTTTATCTTTGTTGTTGTAAGACTTTATATAATTGTTTGGCTTGTTTACTTCTCTTCTTATAAATTTTAATTAAACAACTTTTTAACATTGCAATTGATGTATACAATATGACCATATAAATATTTATTCATTTTGTTCGTTCCATATGAGTAAATTTGAACCTTTATAATTTTTAAACCAGTTTTGCATAAAAATAAAAGGAATTTGAAAGGAATTTTTCAATAAAATGATAAAAACCTTAACACAAATAAATATTTATTTACGCTTGACTTTAGTATTTCATTTTTCGTGAATAAATAGCTATTTTTCATTATTAATTAAAACAAGGTGGGATTTAGTAAACACGTTTAAGTAAATTCGATTCCAAATGTGATTTCAGCCGGATAAAGTTTGGGGACCACTGTAACAATGGAGTGTGTCCAATATCCTTGCGAGAGGGAAATGTTGCTAATGGCTCATTTTATTTCATTTACGTGCTTCTGAATTTGATTATGGCTTCATAAATTTTTATTCCTGGCAATATAATCGCTCTGCGGTCCATTTTCCTGTGTCCGCCTTGCTCCGGAATAAGCAAGATTCTTGTAAAACGACCCCATATAAAGTAATGTGAGAAGGTGTTATGGCGTTTCTATTCAAAAATACTTGTTTAAAATTTCGTATTATTCAATTTTAAATTCATTAAAAATTTAATAAATTCAATGAATATATTTTGTATATTTAAAGCATTGTTAACTTTGTAGGATGGTTATATAACACCCTGGTTATCATTCATCGTTCACTTACATTTTCCTTATTGTAGACCATAATTTGACCACATAATTTATTAACAACATTTTGAGTATGTCCCAATACTAGTTCACAAATCTGGACTATCTCCAATAATAGGATATTTTTTTCATCAAAGATGAAGAAGAAAATGGATATCTGGGCATTTACATTCGTCAGCCCCGTAAATTCTCAGACCTCCATATTCTTCTTCATTTTTGATGAAATGTCAAAAAATAATATAAAAAATAACTCCTATAATTAGAGATTATCTAGATTTGTGAAAAAAATCATATAAAACTTAATCTGCAGGGTACAATCTCTTTATTAATATCTTACTAATCGCAAGGTTAGGCGAAGATGGATCGGGTGAATGATCTGCTAAAACTATTTTATGGATCTTTCATTACAAGGTAATTTTTTTACAGATTTGTGAAAAGGGGTATTCAGAAGTTAGTTCTTAAAGTAGTCTACTCTACTTTAGATAAATCTCAGAAATAATAAAACAAATCGCTTGAATGGATTTGATGACGAGGAGATATGACAGGTGGGTATACATTTCACGATTGACTTATTTGGGTCAAGTATACAGTCACTGAGTCTAGTTAAAAACATGGATTTTAATAGGAATTGATACTGTATTATAAAGAAAATCAATTGATATTTTGTTTTATATAACACTCATGTAAAAGAGGTATGCAAACTAATACATATTTGTAATCCCAAATTGAAATGTTACTTATCAAATATTTTATTTTTTAAAGTAAGGCTAATTTAAAGCAAAGAATTTTTTTTGAAAAATAAATTTTATCAATTAAAAAAAAGAAATGATTGTCATCCAAGTCCAGTCGCTATCTACCAAAAAAAATGGAGTAATTCAATAAAACAGTTTTTTCCAATAGCTGTTGGGAATGATACATTATACATATCCATATAATGGTACATCAAACTTGTTGCATTTTCTGCTACATTTAATAATTATTAAATGTAGCAGAAATATATTAAAATCTATTAGCTACCTAAAAAATTCCGTAAGTCTAAAGTATCTAAGGAAAAAATAGTTTTATACAACAGAAAGAAGAACACATTGAATAAGAATGAATTAATAAATTGCAATATGGGTATGAAAATGAAAATAATTGTTTGCTTTTAGTCAAATGCCCGAAATGATTTTCACTAAACTTGTAGTAAATGGCATTATCTACAACTTTTTTATTTTTTTTTTTACCTATATTGAATGATTTAGATCCGAAAAAGATATACCTTAATCATTGTTTAATCTTGTTTATTTTCAGGTTGAGAATTTTCATATATTCGATTCAATATCCTGCTTTTTATTACATTTTTTAAAAATCAGTTTGGTATAATTGTTTATTTAGACAAACAAGCAGTTAAAAAGTTATCTACAATCCCATAAATCGGCATCCAACAAAGAGTTTAAGAAAACTTCCATATCCCGCAAATATTAAACTACCATCCCCTTAAAAGGTTAGGGTGGAAACTTTGTAAATAAAATCCGCCTCGAGATCCTTTGAAGGAAAGTGGCCACTTGGTCCGTAGGCGAAAGTTACTTGACTTTAGAGCTTTTCTGTTTGACAAGTCAGTTTTCCGTTGTGATGATGTAATAAATTCGTATTTTTATCAACTATGAAATGGTTTTTAAAGAATAATGATGTTTTTTAGACTATTTTTAAAATGAACTTCTAAAAACCTAGTACTTTTTTAAAAGTTCTAATTAAAAATATTAAATAAACTAACACAAGCAATGAGAAAGAATGTCAATAAGTAGACTATAGAAATACATAGGTTTTTTTTTAATCGATCAAGTCTGATTTGGTGTATTTAAAATAATAAAATGCAATGAATTATTTGTGTAATAAAATAACCAGAAAAAAAGTAATATTTTGAATTCATTTACTTTTCGTTTGATTTTTAATATTCTTTTTATAGATCTTATTTCCGTGAACGTAATCACTTTTATCATCTGAAATTACCTGAATACAACTGATCGAATTTGGATTTAGTGGAAATGAAATCCTTTCTGAATGAATCTTGACTCGAAGATAAGAAATTTTGTCAAAGGGTCTCAGTTCTATCTTGGCCACCTTTCACTTCGCATCGCATCATTTTGAACCAAATCCAACTACTTTTTTAAGAGTTTATTATTTTTCCATTCCTTTTAAAACTATTTCTTTATTAAAAATAAAATCACGATAATAAGGTAAAAAATATATTGTGTCTTAATCGATGCAACATTTTTTTTAGATAAATTAATAAAATTAATTTCTTATGTTCTACGCATGCCCACAACCACTTTATGACAAAAGTCAACCAAATAATTAATATATCAAAATATTAAACTTAAGTTGTGTGTTTTCTGCATTCAACTGTTTATTTTTATATCCCTAATTTTTTTTATATCTGTCTTACAGAAACTAAAGTATTGTCATTTTTACTATTTTAGAAATCAAGTTCTGTCCATTTTAAGGTAGTTGGCATTTTCGAATTTATCCTGCAAATGAGATTATTAAAATAAGTTTTTTTTGCATAATGAGAATATTGTCCATTTTGAAATAGAAGAAGAAAAATATTATTTTAAATTTTTACTTATACAAGTTTTCTTTATAATAACAAAAATAAACAGATGATTTACATAAGAATACCGGTTTCTAGTTCTAAAAATTATTTTGATGTATTATGTTTTTGTTTCATTTATTTATTTATTTATAAAATACATATATAATTGCACAATTTTATTACTTACTCTCTCGTCTAAGTCTGACAATTTATTATTATTTTTAATACGTGTAAACATTTTAAAAGAATACATTTTAAATCAATAGAAAAATTAAAGACTACAGTAAAAGCTTTTATATTATAATCTATGGAAATTACAGCTGAAAGCACAAAAACACCAGCATTTTCCATTTGAAATATTTTCCAAGTGGACTAAACTTATTCAATAATACTATATATTGTGTAAACACATCATATGAAGGTAGTGAAATTTCCATAGAGACCTATACAAATATGAATCCCCATAGAGTAAATAAAGTTGTCAGGTCAATTGAACAAGAGCCTTTGATGTATGGAGTTTTATTATATAGTTTGCTGTGAGTACAAGTGCGTCATTTTGTATTCATCATAAAATCTTTTGGTTTTTTATTTACTTGTCAAACGCTTTGCAAACAATTTACAAATTTAAAACATTTCATTTGATTGAAAACCAAATAGAGAAGTAAAAGTGTATGAAAATATTCATCCTGAAACTTTTGATGATAGTTATTCACTTATTTCAACGAATTACGATTTTTTTTATGTCGTTCATATATTGGATCAAACTCAGTTACAAATTCAATATAACGATTACTGTCATCTATTTTGCGTATGAATTTGGTTTTATTTTATACAAAAAAATAATAACACTACTATTTGTGGGTGTTTCAATGATTTCTTAAAAGAATTGTTTTCAATAGTCGTCCACAGAAAAATAAAAATATCCAACAAATATCATTCTGAAAAAACATGTAAATTATTTGAGAATACTTGAATATACATATTTATACCTATGTTCATGAACAACATATATAGTGAGCATGTTGCTAAATCTCACCAACCTAAAAAAATGAGTCGACGAGATTAAATACTGCGTTACTCAGAAGCTTGTTTTTAAATTTGAATGAAAATATTACGATATTTAAGCAATATTTTAAATGGGTTGGAAAAAAAACAAAGAACCAGACTTTAAACAAATTTAATGATAATTTATCAAAATTATACGAATATGATTACTTTTGTGGTATTCTCGCGATATTTTTTAATCTCCCCCTATGATTTTTTTTTCGTAGGAAAGTGACAACAATCAGTTGTTTACACATCGAAAGTATCCAACAGGAGCTAATGCATCTAAACTTCCAAGTAGTTAATGACGTCCATAAAATTTTAGTGACGTTTGCGACGGTAAAGAGGGCAAGCCTCGTAACTTACTTTTACCGAGACAACAACTATTGTGTACTTTCACAATGAAGACGCAGATGAATGACACAAGCGCGACTCTTGCATGTTTCGCAGTTCGCTCTAACTCATCAGGACAATGGCGGAGAGAAGGTAATGGCGATACTTTTGTACTCTGGATGTTTCGTGTTGTTATCCGTTTGAATTACGACATTCAAGACTTTTAGTTGCTTTACGAATAAAGGGAATTTTCCTTCAATAGGTCTTTGTATCAATTTATTTAAAGTAACTAAGCACCAGGTATTTGTCTGAGAAGTAAAGAAGACTACAAAAGATAAGTAATTGTCCATTTTATAGTAGCACAAAGTTTTCAATGACCAACGCGTTTTGACAAAAAACATTACATGTAGAATTTCATTTCACACCTTAAATTCGCAATACATATTTTTTTTTTAAATCATAAACATTCAATAAAATAAATTAATAAACCATAAACCAAATCTTTTTAATCTTTGTCCTCTAAATTCTG
Source organism: Brachycentrus maculatus (assembly GCF_059751285.1). Classification (NCBI taxonomy): domain Eukaryota; kingdom Metazoa; phylum Arthropoda; class Insecta; order Trichoptera; family Brachycentridae; genus Brachycentrus; species Brachycentrus maculatus. The sequence goes on along the minus strand of NW_028281020.1, from coordinate 960,630 downwards.
AAAAAATATTTATTATAATGAAAACCAATATCAAATGCTATTGTTGAAAACCAATTAAAATACTTATCGTAATATGTTTTTGTTTTCAACTTGCATAATAAGTTGCAACCAATTACAGTTTTAATGACTTTTTATGAATTTAAAGTTACCAGTATAAAAAATTTAATACTGTCATCAAAATACGAAACAATCGTCATTTTTTTTAATAAAATATCTAAAAAAGGAATTTCGTATTCAACACATTACGTGCTTCATAATTAAATTTGAAATTCTCAAAACGGAAAGAGCAAATCAATCAATATACGCTTTATTTTAATCATATTATAATAAAAATCCACCCAGTAATTGAAAACTTAAACATGTCTTTATATTTTCATTGAAAAAAAAAAATAATTCAACGACTTCGTATATTGTACTTAATGCATAACACTACACATATTTTAAAAATTTATTCACATTTTTTCCCTCCCTATTGAAATAATTGCATTGACCTCATTAAGATGAGATATATTCCGTTGATGTGAATAACCCAATTTCGCTTTTAAAAGCAAGTACCACTTATTATTTTTTCCAAAGCTTGAATTTGAATTTCGAACGTTTGTAAAATAAACACTAGAATTGCGCCGTTTCTTGTTCTTTTGTTATTTCAATTTCAGTAACAAACTGCTGTTAAAATTCTCACTGCCTTCTTTTAAGATAAGAGTCTTGATACAGAAAGCCATTTAAAAAAAAAACTATACTATCTAATGAAGAAAAAAAAAAGAAAAAAGTATGAATTTTGTAAAAGCTTGTTTGATGGGAAAGGATTTCAGTAACACATAAAATAAACATAATATATTTAATTACCTTTTCTTTTAAAAATATTTTAATTTAGTTAATATTTTACATTTAGATGTGGTAAAAAACGTTTATATTAAAATTTAAAAAAAATAAGTATCATTACATTCTGATTAAATAATCTGTATGTATTTTAATCAATTATCCAAAGTGACTAACATAAAAATCTCACAAGGAAAGAAAAACAAGATAATTCTAATTTTGTATGATGTTTTTATGCCTGATATTTATTAAAATATAATTATTTTGGGACGGCGTTATTTGCAATAAGTTCGGTTTTTTTGTGAAATTTAATGGAATTTGATTTTAGATTTAAAAAAAAATCTGGATACTACAAGTATAAATAATGCTAGAATCGTGTAGTGGATATCAATCACCCACTGTATTTGGAACATTCTTCGTTGGAGGTGTCCATACAATTTTGCGAGTAAAATGGCACGAATTTTGAAGGCATTTAATCTTGTTTCTGACGTTTTTACTGGAATCTTAAGACATAATAACATTGTTTCGAGTCTATGTAAATTTCACTAAAACGGCGATTATCATAACTCAGTGTTCTAACAATACTCACCGCTAAAAGTAGAAGCTACTAACGAGCTATTGTTGATATGGGAGATTCATTGATTTGTTCATGTATTGCCATTTCTTATAGGCAATGAGGTTTACTCGGGTCAGAAATATGCCATTTTAATACTAAAGCTCAAAATTTGTCACAATTTTCATTATTAATTACGGTATTAAATATCTAAAATAATAACAGCATATGTAAAATAAAATGGTAATGATTTAACGCTGATTTTATTTTCATTCACAATTGGTTATAATTAAAGACAAATGTCCTTGTTAAATGAAGTTTTAAATCGAATTGAGTAATAAATTAACGACCGTTATATTTTGAAAATTATATTATGATAAAAATATTTAAGAAAAATGATATCATAAATGTTTGGACTTAGTGGTACCGCTAAAAAGTTTAAATGACATCAGGACTTGAAGTTTATTTTAACGTAATGAAACTGATACGTTTTTTAATTTTGCGATTTACTTATTTAATGATAAAAACGTTCTGGGGTTAGTGTTTTGTTTTTCAAAACCGAAAATATAAGTGTGTTCCGCTTATCAAATTGTGTAAAACGTTAATCATTTCTTGGTTCGTTTTCTATAAAAAAGGCCTTAAAAAAAACTTCAATTTGAAATATGTTTTTTGGGTATATTTATTTTAACCATAATTAATATGATAATTCTTGTAACTGCTTAAAACCACTAATTCAAAGTGTTAAAAAACCTAACCGTAATATACTCAAAATGGAGTGGCGGAAAATAATGTTGTGTGTTTATTTATAAAGTGATTTTAAAATACGTCAAATAGTTTCATTTCTTATTTCATTTTAAGTTTACTTATTGTTTTTATAAACTTTTTTACATAAAATATAAATTTTCTTGCAAAGAAAAGGAAGCTCAACCCATTATGCTCCGCATATCTCGTCGGCTCCATACTAGTTTTAAACTGTTGACTGGGGTTAGATTTCCCCTGCGAACTCCCAGTGGAAATACGCAAGATAGAATTGCAGTAGTAACATACTGATTATCTATTTAATCTACATGTTTTCCTGGTAAACTGGCCATTCCCGCCGTTCGGGAAGCCGAGGGAGTTGCTTCCCAGAGCAGTTTAATGTGATGGTAGTAAAATAGCACCAGAATCTAGGAACTTTATGGAAGTTTTAACCCTTTTGGTCCTCATTTGAACATATTAAAAATATTTTTTTTTTTAAAAGACACTCATGTTTAAATTCCCGTAAATAGAAGCATCTGTAGCTTCCAAAACAAGTCGTTGAAATATAATACTCAAGTGGTAAAAATCACGTGTTCTATTTATTATTTAAAAGATATTCTGTTGTAAAATTAAATACGAACAAATAAATCATTTGATTGAATTCAAGGAATGAGATACCAAGTTTTCGAATACGATTAATTATATTAAATACCTTTTTAGGGCTTTTTTCTGCCTTTTTTATTTTATATAAATTACAATGTAAATATCAGTTTGTTTAGAATTTCAAATCTCCTCGAGTTATTCACCAATTACCTACTTTGAAAATTTCACAGCGTTACATTCGAATGCGGATGTGTTTTTTATAAAATTTTGGTGATGTATGAGTAAAAACATGTTTCTTTTTTAAAAAAAATAATCAATTTTGGCCGCAATGGCAGCGCTATCTGTTGAACGTTACAGAAACATACTCAATACTAAACAATCACTTAGTGTTTTTTATTGCATTGTTGTTTCACGTCTATTTTCAAAGCTTCGCAAGTATTTCAAATTTAATACAATTATAATGTGTGCTTTCCGTTTATTTACCATTTAACTAGACCCAGTCAGCCGAGTACAGCTATTATAGTTATAAATAAAATTATTCCAATATATACTTCAAAGTAAAGTGATACAAACCTGAAGGGGTTTCATATATTTTCGTGTACGTTTATATCAGTATTACACGCAAAGGGTTGAAATACATATTAATATCCGTCATATTAATGTTGTCATCACGAGAATCTTCACCTTAATCTTCCCATCATACATGCAAATACTTTTGTAATACATTCGAATAATGTTATTAATGAAGGAGGGTTTATATCGTCTTTGTAAAATTATATTCGCTCTCGTTTTTAGTGATTTCGCACGAATTAACACGAGGAAACATTACAAAGACAATGTCGTGGTTTGAGTCTGACGTATAAGATGTTGGTTATACGTATTTATTACGGAATCTCCAAGAATAATGATCGTCTATTTTATTACATTTGTGTATGTGTATTCTGAGATAGAGAGAAATAAAATTATTGTCATCGTTATATGCAGTAAAGTTGTGTTATTTTTAGATAGATCAGCAGATACAAAAATAACCTAACCAAGGACAAAGCCAAATATCGTAAAACAACGTATTTATAAAATAATATAAAAAGAATTATAATCTCTAAGAAACAAGATAATCTTATCATATTTATATTATATGTGTAAATAAGAGATCTTTGCAAAAAATCTGAATTTATTATTAAAACAAGGTATTAACATCACATCTGAAACCATGATTTAATTTACACCATTTATATTTACTTAAATGATAAGAATGTGTATCCAATTTAAAAATGAACTGCTCAAAAATTTGGATTTAATTGAAACCATTAATTTTTGCTTAAATAATTAGAATGGTTATCCAATTTTACTTTATAACTCAAACGAATAACTTGTGCATATATTCTTCTTTTCCCACTTTATACTCCTCCATTTCCTTTTCCATAAAGCAGAAATGTCCTTCATACAATGATATTTTACTTATTCCATCTTTATCTCATGAGATATATTCCACTCCTATGTTCAAAAAGCTAGAGAGATGAATTGATTGATCCGGCTGATGACTTTAGGTCAGGGTTGATCACCTTGCTTTATTAAATTTACGATCAAGATAACGAAACACCGATCCGATGCGATGTCCTGTGCACTATGTGCGGAAAGGAGAAAAAAGATTTAAATAAATTAATGTTTTGTTGAAAGATTTTCTTTCATATTTTTTTTAAATTACATCGGCCCGTGTATATATGTATATATACATCATTCTTAGGCATTTTTATTATTTTTTTAAAGGCTCTGAAATACTCTTTTTTTATACAAGGTCATTTCGCAAATTGAAATCATCTCTCCATATTGGGTCTGCTACATTCCTATTTCAGAATCCAATTTGCCGCCTCCATACGTCAAAAGCATTCCAAATAATTGATCGCGCGGGAAACTTTAAACCGTTACCCGCGCATTTTACCATCTGTTGGTGGTGTTGCCACATGAAAAATTAAAACTATTACGCCAGCGTCGCCAGAGGGTGGCACCTGAATTATAGCGGACAATTACGGTGACCGGACTTTATTTGCACACACCTGTCACCTGGCAACATATCAAATTCTATAGATAACATGAAGAGAGTACGTGTAAATAAATAATGGGGATTATTTATGGTATTTTTTGCGTAACCTTTTTTATGACTTAAGGTAGGTATTTGAATGAATAATCATTTTTTATTCGAAAAAATATTTATTATTATTTAATATATATCCTATTCTTTTTATTCCTATATACACCAAATGGTATGCACGACATTGCATTGCATTAACGCAGTGTTAAATATGTCATATTATTTATTGATTCGGCATTAACTTTGTGGAATGACATGATTATTTTAATTAAATTAAACACTTAAATAATCCAATGAATTGAGTTTTATTTTTATTTACGAGTAGTTTCGAAAACGACAATTGTTTTCATCTTCTGGTACAAATTAAAAATAAATATATCGTTAAATATATCGTTAGTTGAATGAAAGTAAGGTGATTAATCCAGCGCTCCAGGTTCCAGTCCAGGGATATATTTAATAAATTTAAAGTAAGAAATGACACGTTTTTTCGGTCCACCCTGGGAACCGAACCTGCGACCTCCGGCATGGTAGCCAAACGCACTCACCATTACTCCACAGATGCGAATGAAATATATCCTTTACATACAGTTATTAAAGTTTGTTTCTACGATGTTCACTTTACCCTTTTTAATCAGTATCTTGAAATATTTCAGTATGCTTTTTTTAATGGGTATTTTTGTACGAAATTGGAAACTGGAGACATGATTTTTTTTAACGCCTAGTATTTTAATATCAAATAAATTGTATGGTATTCAAAAAACTACATATGTACATCTTTACACATACCGCTTTTTTCATATCACGTACTTGGATATAGTGCAGATGGTACCTTATATCAATTTTATGTACAAACTCAAAACAGTAAACAATTTTATGGGCACATTTAGTTTTATCGCTTTCTTTTTTGTAGTTTTGACCCCACAAACAAATCTCTGGATGTACAGAACTTAAGTTGATAAAAAAAATTACGTCAATAGTGAAAGCAGATACCAATCTATAATCTTAATAAAATTAACATTTAGAACGATAAACAATAAATAAAATACACGTCATGCTAAGCCGATAAAATGACAATGAAATGTTAAAAAACTGTTTTAAATAGGTTTAATAAAGAATTGATCCTTCAAGAAAGCTATAAATTTTTTGCAGTGGTTAGATTTCAAACCAAAAATTTACCGGAGAAAGCTCATGGTAACAATGCCATAGCTCTTCATCAGTATTTAAATTAACATCTTCTTATAGTTCGATATAATTATTTTAAGCAAAAATGTTTAGTCAAGAAATGAAAATCAAGATGGAGAAACTCGCAAACAAACAACTGGAGCTCAGCAATTAATCTTCCCGTTTGTTCTAATCAAAAGCTCGATTATCAGTGGACATTTTAAAAGCTCCAACAATTGGAATCATAGTTCCCCTTCATACTAAAGTTATCTTGCAGTAAATGATGTTACGTAGAAAGTAAAAAAGTGTGAAAATTTCTGCAAAAAAATAATTGACTAAGCAGACGTCGATAAAATGACTGTATCGACTGATTAAAATGACCAAAAAAATACAATTTCTCTTACGTTTTTTTTATTTCAATTTATCCAATTAAAAGATTTTATGAATTGCGTTAAATTAACTACATAATTTTAAAATGATTATTATGTAATTTTCTTACTGTTTAAATTATTAACCGTTAAAATAATATTCAGACATGTCAATATTTTTGTGGTTTTTGTTAATGCCTGTTATTTTATTTTAATGCCTGGATATATTTTTTCATTGTACTAATTATATATTTTTTTGTTTCAGGTAAAAATGGCTTTTATATCAATTTTAAAGCTGAAAGATTGAACGGGTAAGTAGATGGTAGTTTTTATATTATTACAAAATAAATCATTCATGAATTATCCTGAATCTGACACGTAAATTTACCCCCATCAAACGACAAACGCTGTGCCATTAAGCCTGTCAATTTTCATTTTCATATTTATATTTGGAAATGTATTTTGGACACTTTTGAAACGAGTAATTAACAATTTATCAAAATATGCTCCCATTATTTTTTATACATTATGATGGAATACTCATATCGGTTTTAAAAGAGATCAAAGTGAAAGTGATTTTGATCTGAATAGTAAATAATTCGGAAAATACATGTATATTAAATTGAAATGCCAAAAGTATTTAAAAAAAAGTTATGTAACCTTAAAATATTTCTCATCAATTAGTTAAATACTTCACTACAGTACAATATATTCCGAATTGATTTTTTTTTGCTGTGAAATATTTTACTAGCTGCCATTAAAAATAGAGCGTTTTCACTTAAGAATCCCACCATACTTTAAAATAATATAATAATATATTATTGCTTCTTTTCATATTAAGATGTATTCGAGTGATTTGAAAAAATATAATCAGTAAAGAAAGTACTCGTTTATCTGCTTTATAATTAGGATATAAATATTTAAAGAGACATTTTAATTATAGAAATTTGTAACTACCAAAAACACCACGACATACTTAACTGTGACTATATCTTATAAAGGGATATTAAGAAAATAATATCAAAATTCTACGAAAAAGCAGTGTTATTAGTTTGAATTCTTATGTTTGTATTTTTAACAAGATTTATTTGAAAGCATAAAAATGCATATTAAAAATGACCTTTTTTGACATTTTATAATAAAACCCTTATCCGCACCCCAATAGAGCATAGGGCACTGAGTCATATAAACGCAGTGTTATCTTGATCGTTTACACATGAAGGAAGGGTGATCAGCCCTCCGCTTTAGGTACCAGTCCGTGGTAATATTGAATAAATATTACAGTGAAAAAATCACTTATATTTATTTTACCCCCCTTGGAAATCGAACCCGGGACCTCGAGAACGGTAGCCGAGCGTGCTGACCATTACACTACGGAGGCGGACATTTTATAAAAAAAAACTATAGGTGTTCAAAAATTGTGAAATTCATTGATACAAGCGAACGAAAATGTATTTTTTTATTCAAGTTTTACTTGGCAGTATAAAAAAATGGAAAGATATTATCACAAATTGACTGCAGAATCAATTAACGAAATGCAATTATTAAAACATGTATTGAAGATAACTTTGAATTTAGTTAAAGGAAAATTTGAATACATCGAATAAACATCTATTATGGCAATATTTCCTTAAGTGGAATATTTAATAGCAATATCTGTATAAAATCACAATTTTTTTAAATTTGCATCAGTAAAATGAAAATATTAAAATGTGTCAAAAATGATACAAGTATATAAATCGACCTTCAAAGAAGGGGTTTATTTGAAATAAAAGGATTTTGATTAAAATATTACTTCACAATATTTTCCTTTATAAAAGAGTTGACATGGTAGAAAAGGATATATTCAGTGGATTAATATTTTTCATACATTATTCATTTCCCAAACCCTGTTCACTGTTTGTTACGCTAGCGCGTGTTTCAGTGACGAGAGAATTTTAGCTAAAAAAGGAATTTATGAGTTTCATTTAAAGGTGACTGAAAGTCATAACTTTTTTCAGGATTCCTATAAAACAGGCGGGAACACAAAATTCCTGCAAAACGAGGCATTATTACAGGAAATGTGAATGAAACTGGTGATGTTAAAATAAATTTCATGGAATTATTTAAGTTTAACCGGATTTTAAACTTTCAGTATTAATCACATTCATGCATTTTCTCATACATACACGTCAATTCATTCATTCATTTATAACCAATTCTTCTTCTAACCCTTATCCGTACCTAATGGTACATAGTGCACTGCATCGTATTGAGGCAGTATTATCTAGATCGCTACTTACATGAAGGTAAGGTGATCATTCCTGCGCTTCAGGGAGCAGTCCAGAGTAATATTAAGTTCACCCCCCCCCTGAAAATCATACCTGAGGTTTCCATCACGGTAGCTAAACACGCTTATCATTCCATTAGTTCCAATATAATTGTATAAATTAAATATTTATTTATTTATTTATTTAAATAATATTTTCTGTATGTTTATACATCTAGTTGCGTAAACAATTATAGTGGCATTTTACTGATAAATCAGAAGACTTATCTGAAATAGAGCTCTGGAACCAAAGTCATGGTAGCCAAATTCGAAAAACACTTTACTACGAAGGCGAATAAAAGATCAAAAGAGGGAAAAATGCAGTCGGCACTACTTTTATAAACCGTTTATGTGCTTAAAAATGCCGGAAATTAAACTAGCTGGGTGCTGCAAAGAGAAAAACAGGGGTTCAAACACAATATTCCTCCTCGTCGTATTATCCTTCTGCGTGTTGGGTTCGCGAGTGGAAGGGCACTTTTGCAGCCGGCGCGGCAGTTTCCTGCTTCGGGGGCGGCGAGAGTAGCGGGCTCGGTCTGCAGGCGCCACCGCGCAGGGAGGCATTCGACCGGGAAAATTATATGAAAAAATAAATACACAGATAATATGGATTGATATAGAAAAATCTGAATGTTTTTTCTCCATTTGAAAAATGTTAAGTATATTTAAAAGAAATATAATTAAACAATACCTTTTCTTAAACATGCAAAAACAACACTTTCTGCTCTGTAGCGGGTAAATATTAAGTTAAACATATGCCAATTTTGCTGGGATGTAGTACATTTTCTGGGCGTTCCGAAAACGCTCACAACTGAAAATTGTCGATTTTTTAATATATATCGTTATTAAAAGGAGTGAGCGATATGGTAAAATCTAAAATGGTATTAATTTTATTAATATTGATTCGTAAAGATTCGCTGTTGATTTTTCAATGTAATTTACATTTTTGATCGGATTACACTAACCTCTAGATGTATTGTTACGGAATTAACTTAAAGAAATGATTTGTTGATTATTTAAAAAATTAAACACCTGTTTAGTAAAAAATAACAGTTTTTTTAATCACCTGTTAATGAGAACTAATTAGTTTTTGAAACTAGTAGTGTACACATGATGAAATATAACTCAATAAGTGATATTATACTTACAATTGTTTTATTTTAAAAAATCATCCTCTAGATGCATTATTCTACATTAATTTCACCAACAAAATATTTAACGAACGTGATTTATGACATTTTTAGTTGAGAAAAATGATATTTATATATTGAAAAAAAGGCTTTTATTTTTCATTCTCAAATTTATTAAATCTATTTAAGATAATATAATTTTTATGAAAACGAAATATTTTTAAAGATTACAAATAACAGTTGATGGTGAGAGATGATGTATGGAAAAGAAAATGAAAGAGAAAAGATATGTATTAAAAAAATTGAAAATTGTAAAATGGGTAGGATATTTGGTGTTATACACCCTGTACAAGTAAAATCATGTGAAATTTGTTACGTTTTACGTATTCGAGTTCCTTAAGAATGAATTTATTTAGACTTAATAATAATTTAAATAATATTCAATCATTTAATAAGAACTATTTTCGTAATGAAGTACCTCAAAGGCGTATATAATGACGTGGATGAGGATACGTGGATGATGATAAAACTAAAACTTCACCGACTACTCTTGAGACATATCTCTATAAATGATTGTACTAACTACTTAAAAAAAAAAAAATTAGGATATATTTATATTTAGTTGTTCCAATGTTTAAACTATGCTTTTTATATACAGCTAAAGGTATATTTTATATTGGTTATTTCATACCTGCTTCTTCAAGATGTTACTATGAATCCGGGCCTGTAACTCACCCTCTTTCTCTAGTTTTATATTATTCTCGCATCTCTCAACCTCCGCCATATCACCCCTTTACTATCTAACAGCGCCCTACACTAAAACGATTGAACTACCCTTCGCTTCAATTTCTCGGATTTTTCTTATTGAAAACAAAATAAGTTTATCGTTTCCAATTAATTAATTTTTGTACTGATGTTCATTTGGTGATGGTTAAAAAAAGTAATCAAAAAGAGTTTATGAACCAAGGAATGATGACAATTTTCTTTGTTTATGAAAACGCAATAATAACCTGGATTTTTTTTTTTGTTTATTTTATCGGTTAATAAATCTTTTATTTTGTTACTATACAAATTTTGAATGCATGTGTCTTAGGGATATGATGACACGTCATGTAAAATACGAAAAAAACGTACATTGAATGTTTTGAAATTTAATTTGGAAAAGTGATTAATATATCATCTTTATGTATATAATGTTAAGAAATTACTTTGGCAAAGTTTAAAGAACTATTTCTGGTTTTCATATTAAAGTAAAAAAAAATGTTAAAAATGGATATTCCTTAGCTAGATTCAGTTTTTGCTGCTATTTTTTTCCTGAGCATGAGAGAATTATTAACTCCTTGAGAGAGAATGCCGCTTGAGAGAATTATTAACTCCTCGGTCTTCTCTCCCAATCTCGAGGAGTTTGGAGCCCTGGAAGACCGTTGTTGATTATTCACCGACTATACTCAGCGGAACTTTGGGATGCTGGACTAAACCAGGAGGAAGCTAAGGAAATGAATGGCACGTGACGGGTGGCTGAAGACAAGTTATAATAGCCATGTACTCTATTCTATCAAGGGAGTGAACATGGATGAAAAGAGGAAAAAGAAGACGTCTTTGAAATAAAAAAAATATATAAATAGAACTGTTTTCATGAACTACATAAATAAATTATAATATTTCGTTAAGCAGAAGAAATTCCCCTTATATTTTAAAATTCGTAAAACCCATTATTTTTTATCGTTTGATTCTGAAAAAGAACGGGCAGGATAAAATGCTTATATAATAAATAAATAAAATTAAACGAAAATTTGGAGAGAGACCTTGAATCTTGTTTAAAATGTCTTTGAAGAGTTAAATTAGTTTTTTATTTTGTTTTTATTTAACGCGATGGTTTGATTAACCCTGCTGTGAAATGTATAAAACAGTTGTGTAATTAGTTTTAATCCGTAAATTTGATTGCCAAGATTTATTATATTTGACTGTGGGTTAGAAAATCGTATTTTTATCATAAATTTACTTTGTTTTATTTAAGATAATCGCATTATCATGATTATAAGATCACCGTGTGCACAACCATAATATATGAATTACTTTCGAACATACAACTTTAAAAACTTTTAAAAAATTTTCGTATTTTTTTAAACACGAAAAATGCAGAAACACAATTGGCAGGTACGAATGAAGAAATGCATGAATGTGAGAGAGGCAAAGATTGTACGCAAAGGCAGATTTGTGTGACGTCCTATTTTTTCTGCCTACCTTTTTGGTACAGCGGCGTGATGGTTAGTTGAAAAGTTTTTCCCAAAAAAAGCTATTTTAATACTTTTAACTTTACTTTTTACATTGAAGCAGCGTTGGTATCATTGTTTGCATTAATCGACTAAATGTTTTTTTTTTTCCGAAAAAAATATTATGTAATGATTATTTATTACTCAAAACGTTAAAAAACGAATCAATAAGTAGTTTTTATAACTCTGTTTTCCTGCAATACATTCGTTTCATAAAAAAAGCAAACGAAAAGAATTTATTGTGCTTGTTTACAGCATAACAAATGAAAATGCCTTCTTGATAGGTCCCCCTTAATTTCATCTATTTTATGACCAAATGTAAAGGAATTGACTTGAAGCGGAACATCCTTATCATCAGTTTATTTATTTACGTACATTCTTGTTGAATTCGCTGTTTGTCATAAAGTCAACCCAAACAAGGAGCTAGTAATGAAATTGTGTCACATGTGAATAAAATGTTTTATGTTTAAACTGTAAAACAAAATACGAGGAAAGGTAGTGACATACATTTACAACTGTTTTGGGCTTTAACTTTCTGGTTTTGACGACCGTTATGTAGCCATTTACTCACCTTTACTTAAAATTTAAATACACGAGAAATAAATAAAATTATAACTGTGTACCTTTGTTAGTAAAAATGATAATAACGTTACTTTTGTTTGTGTGATGATGTGGTTAATGGGTAAGAATGACATATTCATAGAAACATATTCATACACTGTAATTTATCCTGCCTACTGCAGTTATTTGTACATAGATTAATTTTCTTATATTAACACAGTTTAAATATGACACCATTTTTACTTTTTATATTTGTAATATTTATAGTTAAATTTAAATATGTATTTTCAAATAAATTTCATTATGATAAAAACAATTAAAATTACCATGCAAAAGCATGATTATGAAAGTTTATTAAAATAAATAAATCCTATTTGCATGAAGATAACATATTTTCTGTTGATGAGATCATTTTTGAAAAAAAAAACATATTATTTGGTGTTTTAGGTTTTTTCAAATGAAAAACACTAAGCGTTTTAAACCATAATTAAGTTTGTTTGAAATAAATTCGTAATTAGAAAATAGATTTTTAAGCGTATTTTTAAAATTTATAATTTTTGTTTAATTTTATTGGCAATGCATTATGCACATGCTATCCTTACAAACAACTCATGAGCAAAGCTTTCATATAAGCCGATATAAAAAAAAAAACTAATAATGTCGAAATCAAACGTAAAATTACGGAGGAAGTAAATTTACCTTAATCTTTGAAAACACGATATAAAAAATATTATATTTTTATACAAACAAATTTATAAAACCAACAATTGTTGTTTGTTTGTTTGTTTTAATCGAATACATTCTATATTTAGAAAAATGTGAAAAAGCCAGTGTAATTCTGGTTTTAGGTATGGTAATAAAATAAGTTGCTTCATTTCTTCTTCTGCATACAAAAGAAAGCTATTTCACAAAAAAGCACGAAGTGGCGGTGAAAGTGCTATAAAATAAATAGTCTTGCGGAAAAATATGTTTCGTATTACGAATTTTCATTTCTTGTATTAAAAGGAAGTTTATGACCTCTTGACGATGGCATATTTGGTCGGAGAAATGTAATGATACTCAAACAAGAAATTTTAAATTGTATGATTTATTATGGTGTTAAATACATATGTTGTAAAGTAAAAAGTGATCACTTGAGTGTAAAGATGACAAATATCAAATGTGATGCTACAACAATATTTGAAAAATATTTGTTTTCTTGCATGTTTTTCGCAGATACTTTTTGGCACATTTTATAAACTTTATAAAATAAAACAACTTTGTTTTAACCACTTTTTATTGGTACACTTTTTCCAACCGGTTTCGACAAGAAACTTTTCATCCTCAGGGTTTATGTATTATGAGTATTTAAATGTTTTAGAATCAGAAAAGTTTCTTGTCGAAACCGGTTGGAAAAAGTGTACGAATAATATTTGGTTAAAACAAAGTTGTTTTATTTTTTAAATATTTGTTTTGCTGTTATTTTTTTAGTACCTATTATTGTTTTTCTTATATTTTGTAACATAACGTATTTAAAACAATATTTCTAACCAAGTATTGCAGTCACTGGTTAGTCGTAGCATAATAAAATCAATTTTTAATTTTAAATCCATGAAGTGAAATATTTCTTCCTGTAACTCACACTTTTGAGGATATAAAAGTCTGCGCTTTATAGAGCTTATAACATGTCATTGGTTGGTTTACGTATCTATTCCATGTGTCTTATTACATAAGGTATTCTGGACATTAAAAAATTAATTTATTTTGTAATTTTCTGAAACATCCATGTATTTTATGTAAATAAAGAGCCACGTGTGAGTGCTTCACGTCATCTGTTAAAAATATTGTAATGTGATTAATAAGTGAGATTCCCAAATATTTAATTAAATATTTAATATGTTATTTTAAACAACACTAAAAATATGTTTCGTTCTTAAAATGAACATAAACACAACGTCTCATTTAAAGCGCTTGTGAAAATCACATAAAAACTACACGACTGCTTGTGTATCTTCATGACTTATTCATTATCAGTGGCAATATCTAGATATGCCTATGGCAGAATTCCGTAAAACATCTCCGTTCAGGGGTGGCAACAGCTGCACATCTCTTATTATTTATGAAGTCAAATCACGTTCCGTATTTATAGTAATATCGTGCCTGCACACCCTGCACCCGGCCCTGCACCAAGCAACCCCTACGCTGTGAAAAAATCAATAATGTGCATTTACTCATATAACTACAGCCTTTATATTATTTTATAACGGCCATATAGCTAATAGATAAATGATGCGCCTAACTTACCGAATGCAGTTATTTATTGATCGGTGAATTGTTATTAATAACGCTTTTGATTTGAAGTTATAATTATTCACCATAGAAAAAGAGACCAGTTCTGAAGAAATATAAAACAACAAATTGCTTAATGTTGATTTTTAATAATTTTTAATCATAACGATTTAAATGTACTAAATATTACACTTGTCGGTTTGAAAATACTTGGCAATTAATTTATCTAACTGTTTTAAGTGCTATCGTCAGCTTTGATCCAATTAATATAACGTACACTTAAAATCAATTAAGAAAAAAATACATGAAAACGATTTGATGTTTGGTTAGGTTAGGTTAGGTAAGGTAAGAAATCTATTCTTGCCTATGAATTAGCATGAGAATGAAAAACAAAATCATGAAAAATGTTTTTAAAATTCTCACAATTTTTCTTATTTTTTATTGTTTATATGTTCAATGAATTTTAACGATAGTTTTCAATATTTTAAAATATAAAATTATGTTATTCACAAAAATGTATGAACAAATAAAGTACAATTAACTTTTTTGCATTGGTTAAAATTATAAATTATGTTGCCTTCTGACTACAAATACTTACAATACAGAGGATGCGAAAGAAAGAGCTTAGAGTTAAGTAATATTAGTGTTATATAGGAATATAAATGAGGGTGGAAAATGATTAGATTAGAAGGGCAGCATTAATGGCTAAAGCACTTACTCGTGCTTGTGATTGTGTTATGACACTTCCAATGTTCAAGAGACTGTTTTTTTTTGTTTTAGTATATTTTGTAGAAAATTCTGTTTTTTTCTCTAATAAATTCATTATTACGAATAAAATTGAGCTAAAAAAAGCACCTTTAGAGTAAACTGGTCGTCAGTTTTAATGAAATAAATAAAACACAGCGTAGACAAAATAAACAATAAGTTATATTAATTCATTAAGTGAGTTTAATTTTATTGCTTCAAAAATAATGGCTGAAGTATTAAAATATTTTGATTTCATCTTCCTTAAATATTAGTAACATACAATTATAATGAAACTAAGTCAAACATATAGTAACTGAGAGGATTTCTAGTGAACATATTTGCCAAATACCAAACAGTAAACAAGTATGTTTGTAGGCAAGATGTCCTATCAAATGGACGTTGTTAGAGAACTTTTTTGAACAGCGATCCCCAAATGATGGGTCGCCAAACCAAGTCACAAAGCTGATCAATTTAAGTAAATATTGTTAAATCTTGATTTATTAAATAGAAATAATTAAATTCAAGTATAAAAAATAACCCTTTTTATAATAAATAAGAGACAGTCTTAAGGAATGATCCTTACATTAAAAAAACAACAAAGAAAGCATGGATAAGAAATCCTTGTATAGACAACCTTGAATTTGACTTTAGATATGACGGATTAAGATGAATTAGTCAGATGTAGAATTGTCATTATATATGACACTCATGGGCATCCTTAATATAATACTACATCTGGATTAATAGCTTTTATGTCGGAAAGTATAGCCAATTTCTTCAGAAAAACCCTTATAATTCATAATTCACGATTCATAAGTCCAAATATAAAGCATGATTATCTACATTGTTGTTTCTATTGTATTTTAATTTACTGATTAAAAATACGAAAACTAATTCAAAGTCAAAAAAGTCCGAATTATAAAACTTTAAGTATAACTACTATCGATTATAAATATCATGAATCAAATCAGAAGATTTTATTTTGAAAATTCACAACTTTCCCTTTCAATATAAAGAAATGATAAGGATTCTTAATACTACATATATGAAAACTGTGATGATATTATTTTCGTTTTACCTAAAGCGATATTAATTTTAATGGGTCATGAAGAAGAAGCATGAAAAGGCGGGTCATGAAAAAAAGTGTGGAAAGCACTGCTCTAGATTATGTCCGCCCCACCGCACACGAAACTTTAATAGAAACCCAACTTCGACAGCCCTTACTCCTTACTCTGCCGGGCACAGAGCAATGGGTAACGGCCACTAACAACGACGGGTAATGGCCAACAATTCGACAGGCCAACTGACAACAAAGATTAACGGAGAAGTTTTTAACGCGCCTCCACTGGGTAACTTATTGGAAAAATATCATATTTTTTTCTAGAAAAAATAACAGGATACCAATAACGTATCATTTGAGGGTATGAAATATTTGTTTTATAACTCAGGTTGGAGTTTTGTAATACTCGTACATGTAGAAAATGTTATTTTAGAAAATTAAACTATCGAAGAATTTTGTAATTTCATTGATTGATAAGTCACTTTGTGGTAAATTCTAATAATTTTTAATTCAGTTTTACGTAGTAAATACCACTAAAATAGTGGTAAATATTTAATTTAATACAAATTACATTAAAAAAAATCTTTTGAAGGTGATCTGAATTTCCGTTACACTTACACAAAGTATTATAAACGTTGTTTAATGAAGCCTGATTCCAAAAAAAATCCCCAAAATAGATCAGATTCTTATTTTTGTTTTATTTTAAGAATAATACTTTTTCAGCTTTATAAATTAATTAAAAATTAAAAACTGAAATTGAATAAGTTGTAGTTTTAATGATTCAGTTTTCAAATAACTTCGGTGTTCATTTGAAAGATTAATTTATTTTAGAACAAATATATTTCTTCGAAAGTTGTACCACAATACACCCTAAAAAGTTTTATTAAAATCGAAGTATTTTATTATGTACATATTAAATTTTATGATGCTTTCAAAGTATGAATTTGTAAATAATGAACCTATAGGCAACATAAAATATTGAAACATTCGAAAGGGTAAGAAAATAAATTGAAAAGAAGAATAAGTGCGTTATATTTAATTCATAAATAAATTCAATTTACAAAGTAAAAAACAAACAAAAGCTAAAAAAAAATAAATTATAAATAAACAATGACATAAAACTGAAAAAAAAAAGTCTGTAAAACCAGTCTGATGATGTCGGTAACGACGAAACCCGGTCGCTGGTCAAATAAAAAAGTGGAAAAGCTAAAAATATTGGTTTTAATCTAATAATAAATGAAAAAAAAATATACTAAATTTTAATTAACATACGTTTAAGATTTTTACTATGGGCGTCAAAGGTTTTTCGATTCCAACATCTTAACTGTTATTGTGCTATTTTTTCCGATATATATATATATATATATATATATATATATATATATATATATATATATATATATATATATATATATATATATATATATATATATATATATATATATATATATATATATATATATATATATATATATATATATATATATATATATATATATATATATATATATGTATATATATATATATATATATATATATATATATATATATATATATATATATATATATATATATATATAAAGTCAATAAATAATATTTCTACAAGGGTTGTGAAATAAAAAGTCATGATTTGTAATAAATACTAGATCAGGATAATATGATAATATGAAATATACATTTCTTAAGTTATCATTTGTATTTTTGTAAGTGAATTAAGTAATTAAAATTCTTGGTGATAATTTTATCGCTTTGGTTGTTGGATGAATTTCGTAAAAGTTTAAAAGGTACATAAAAAGATGAAACTTGAAATAATTATAATTCATATTGATGTACCATGGAGATGGCGGGGTAAAGTTTTACGGTGAATAAAGTGGAAAGTCAGTTAGTCTGTCTCTACAGCCAGGGGTGACCGCCTCCGCAAAAAAAAAAACTTACCAAAGTTGGGGGAGGTTTTTAGGACTAACAGACACGGAGCTTTTTTACAAAGCTTTTCTTCCTTTAGCCCCCCAATATCTTGAGGGATTCACCCTCCATTTCGCGCTGGGATATGCCAGATCTACAATCCGCTTAATTTAACCTAATGCATCTGAATGTGCAATAAAAACTGCACTAGCGGAAATCTTTTCTTTGGCAAATTTGATTTAGATGTTGTTTTCAACGCGAAGATTTCACCCGACTCCTCTTTCCGATTGAAAGAAGGCCATAATGTAAATGCGTATTTTGCCGAAATGCCTTATTTAAGGTCTCGTTTTATGGGAAAGATAACGTTGGGATGATTTTGTAACTTTGCTTCACCTAACGCGTTTTACGACAAAATGAATAATAAAAAGTTGGCGGAAATATCCTGAAAAGGTTTTAGGCTTCATTTAGGAAAGAGCTAATAAATACGATCTGCTTTGAAATGAAATGCACACAAAGTACTGATGAAATTACTCATTAAGTAAACATTTTTATTCTTATTTATGAAAATTCCAATGTTTTTTCTTTTAAACATTTTTTCTTTCGATATTGAATGAACGATTTTTTACGATTTATTTTTCTTAAAACTTTTAATAAAGCATCAAATTGTTTTTTTTTCCTAACCCCAAAAGCATATAAGGCTTCGCATCAGATGAATACTGTGTATGGGTTGTAGTCTCGTGGTTAGTGTCGGGGAGTTATTGGGGGGTTTAAGCCATTTACATCATAATTTGTTGCCTATTTTTTTTATCATGAGGTTTACAAAAATAACATCATTTTTGTATTATTAAAAAAACACAAAATTTCTTTTATTTAATGATATAATAAATATCCTCAAGTAAATGACAGCAAAGTGAACAGACCTCTGTTTTAGAATATTTGAATACAATAATTTTCATGGTTTACACATCACAGCACATGGTGCTGTGATCTGTAAACCATGTGTTTTATGTGGAAAATTAAATTATTGAATCATTGTCAACAGTAAAAGAAGCACAAATAATGACCAGAAGGACATTTGAGGTTCCAAATAAAAATGCTTATATAGTTTTGGAAACGATAATCCCTAATATTATCTTTTGTCGAGAATTATGATACTTGCAATATTATATGACATCGATACAAAAACTAAGAGAGTTTCGCGTATAAAAAAAGTTAGATCTTTAGTTTCAGCTTAAGATACATGAACTTGGAAGTTAGCTAAGCCTTGGTAACTCCTTCAAGGAGAATATTACGGTGTGTTGGTACGATTGAGGATTTGATCTTACAACTTTCATAAAAACAGCATCAGAGATGTTTCCTTCAAATATTATTGTGACAAAGTTCCCAAATATCCTTATACAAAAATATAAAGGTACATAGCTACAAAGGTACATAAATACAACGGTACACACATAGCTACATTAGGACCGTCAGACAATTTGATCTTCACATTCGTTTGAAAATGCCATACCTAGACGAAACAATTGTCGCAATATTAATTTTTTTATGTATTTTTGTTAATAAAATACAACTTAGTAGACTCAAAAAATCTGTGTTTTATTTAAAAATTAATACAAAAAACAAAGGTACCATATCATTATATTCATGGGTGTACTATAAGAATCCCAAAATTTTGTAAAAGCGACAAGGATTTGATATTGTTAAAAGTAAAATGTTATCATATTTTTTCTTAACTGAAATCATCAATTTGAATTTCGCTTAGATATGTCAATTTGTTATTTAATGACAGTTAAAAAAAAGGCATCGTAGAGTAATTTAATGACAACCTATCCTGAAGAACAGTGGCATCTTCGATAAACTACTGATACAGGTCCGATGTTATTTAATACCATTCCAACATTAGTTAGAAATCTTAAAAGTGAAAGCGATGATTTTTAGAAATGAAAACCAATAAACCCGTGTGATCGCATAATAGTTTCCGTATTTATTTTCCATTCACTAAATCACAGATTTATATTTAAAAGTTTAGTGAAAGCACTCAAGGGGTAGTATTTTATGAAAAAAGCGCTCCATAAATCATACAAAATTATTTTTACTATCTGCCCTTTCATAAATAAGGGAGGTTTGTGGTATTTTTACTCATAATTTTTATTTATATCTTAACATTGATGAAGTAGATAAATGAAAAATTATGTGTATTTATAGAGTTTACATCCTCTCATTGACTGGTTAAAGAGATAGTTGTTTAAACTGTGTGATATTCACCGTTCTTGGTACTATCAATTAACAATCAAATCATATATTTTTTAGTTTATACTTTTTTAAAGACAAAAACAAATCATATTTTCAAGATAATCTTTAACATTGCTGTTTATGGTAAAATATATATAAAAAGTAATCATAGGAAAGGCGTTAACATTATAGATATAAAATTCTGTTTACGAATGTTTCACTTTAAAAAAATGGTTTAAAATAGAATTTACGACTTTTTATATGAACTTATTACACGATTTGTTTTACGATACATGAAATAAATGGATTAATTCTACATATTACTTATATGTTAATGACTAATGCATTTTATTATTTTGAAAGCAATGTAAATAAACCAAGCGAAAACTGGAAATAGAGTGGATTTTTTTTTAAATTTAATTTAATTTTTATTAATAATAAAATAATAAAACCCTTATCCGCACCCCAATGGTGCATAGGGCACTGTTTCATATGAACGCAGTGTTATCTTGATCGTTTACACATGAAGGAAAGGTGATCAGCCCCCCGCTTCAGGTACCAGTCCAGGGTAATATTGAATAAATATAATAGTGAAAAATTCACTTATATTTATTTCACCCCCCCCTGGGAATCGAGCCCGGGACCTCCAGAACGGTAGCCGAGCGTGATGACCATTACACTACGGAGGCGGACGTTATTATTAACGTTTATTTAATTGAATGTTTCGTGTACAGTTATATTGTGGTCAAATTTAGATGAAAATGTTCTTTGTTCCTCTGATATATTTACCATATATGTATAAAGCATAGTTGATAATGAATTTCAGTACATAATACCAAAAGGGTTGATAAAATGATTAACTTGAGGCAAATAGCCCGTTGCCGGAATGCTTGTCGTTGATCTCAGCGCGATTCAAAATATTTCACACAATCTCCAAAATAGTTGACGAAGATCAGATACATAATGTATTCTGAAACTCAAAGTATAGTGTGGTCGTAAATTTATACAAACACAAACAAAAGTAAAACTGTATTAACAGTTTATCGTCTTAAATTGAATTTTTTTCACATCAATTAGGACATTATATTGATTTCGCTTTCACTAACATCGTCAGTCAGTAGACTAGTGAAGACGGATGAGTCTAAAATTATAACTCTAATTCAAGCGTTGGTTTAAAAAAAATGTAAACATATTGCTTACAGAAATGTTAAATAAACCAATATGTGTCGGATTTAAAACAAACGAAAAAAGTATTTTGAGCGTATAAAAAGTTTATCAATTACAGGTCAAACTCATTCGATTAATGAACGTGTTTTATATAATAAAATGAACGAAAATTTCAATCATATTAGAGCACACTGTAGAATTATGTCGATACAAACAGGCACAAATTTATTTAACAAAGATATATATATGCATGATAACTCGTATTATCTGTTTATAAAGTTTATATAGGTATATTTAAATGTACGTGTATGAAAAACGGATATTTTTAAAATTATGACTTGAGCTAGTCGATAATAGATCGTAAGCCTTGTAAATAAATGACTAAAACTTCTTTAAAAATATAGCCTTTATAATTCTGAAGTTTATTAAATCAAACATTGTAATATTATCTTGTGGATTTTTCACCCAAATATTAAAACACTCCATTTTGTTTGCGAAATCCCTGTAACAGAAGACGAGTAACATTACATCTTGCCTTTGAAATCAGCTCCAGAGATTTTGGTGAATGTGCCGTGCCTTTTGTCGCACGAAAGCTTCTCAGTTTAAATAACACACGCGGAGAATAACTGTTTGTATTTGCCCTTGCCAGAAGCAAAGTGGTTTTTGCAATATATCGAATACCTGAATTCCTACCCTGTTCAAGTGGGTGGCTCTTGTATCGAAACATGCCCAGAGCTTTGGAGGGCGGCGCTGTACTATTTCCAAAATTTCGGGAGAATGTTTGTATGATACCGTGAATTTCGTATGGGGATATTTAACATAAATAACATGCTCACAATTCCCGCACTGCCTCTAATATATGTACGATAATAGCGCAACGCAGTTTATAGGCAAATATAAAAAAAAAATTATAAACATTATCCTTCTTTGAAAATACATGTTTTATATTAAACGGAAAATTATTTTACCTTGCAAATAAATTAACATTTTAACATCATTTTATTTTTACTTATTTAATCACTTTAAGTCTCATAATTTCAACTTTTGTCAACAAAAATACAATATATTCAATCTAAATATAACACATTATTTTTTGACATCTCATCAAAGATGAAAAAGAATATGGAAGTCTGGGCGTTTACGGGGCTGACGACCGTTATAAACTGGTTTAAGTGATCACTTTACACACGTGTAACATTCTCCAATTTTACCCATTATTGACAACCACACTACTCAAATTCTTGGAAGTTCTAAATATTTGAACCTATTTTGAAACATTGTTCTTGAATCACTAGAACTTCACTAGAGACATCTATTGGTGAGATGAAAAGAAGCTTTTTATTGAGCAGAAACACTTTTATTAGTATGTTAGGTCCAAATCCTGGATTATAATCACACACATGAGAAACGCCAGAAAATATCATTTTCATTTTTTTCACTTTAGCTTATAATTTCACCAGATAATTTATTTACAACATATGTTATAAATAAATAACTAAATAAAATAAATAACAACAACATATTGAACTCAGTAAAAATAGTACAAAAACCATAATTAAAGTTATTTTGAAAAAAAAACATAAATCCAACAAAATTATTATTTAAAAAATTTCAAATCCCAAATTTAGAATCCATTTATTAAAAAACCGCAATTTTTCAAATACTTAAGGGTGAAACTATTTAAATTTAACAAAAAATTTATCATCGAGATTCTCAAACGATTTTTCTACTCCAAAATGCAACACCAAGCAATTTCAGCAAAACTTCAAATATTTGGCAATTAAACATTTCAATGAACTCCCTAAAGAAATAAAAAAATAGATGATATAAAAACACTTAAGAAAAAAATTAAAGCTCTCTACATTTAAATCTTGAAAAAATATAGAAAAAAAACTATTATATCTTTTATTATATAACATTTAACCACGAGTGTAAGTCCCTCTCCAAGCACAAGAGCACAGTCTCTTTTATGGAGAGGCACAGCGAATCGAAATATGAAAGTTCTCTTTATGTATAAATGAATCAAATATATTATGTTATAAATGAAAATGAAAACATATCAAATGAATAAAAAAATAATAAAAAAAATTGTTAATATATTGTAAATATAAAAAAAAATTGATTAGATATTGAAATATGATTATTGTGGTTTACCATATAAAACTAACCATCATACTGCTTCTCTGAAGGGGTAGGCATAGGGAAGAGAAAGCAACACCAATCTGTGTTGGCACACGATCTTCGCCCCTTCCACGTTTATGCATCTCATTACACACACGCCGATTATTCAGACTGATCACTTGAAAGTTTTTGAAATGCTTGACCATGCTAAGTTTGCATATTTATATTATTATGATCTTACGTGGTGGCAGATAGATGATCAGTAATATTTCGCTATTATTTTGACTTTGGTTTAGTATATATAAGTATAACTAGGTAGCTCTCATGTGACTGATTTCTAAGAGAGAGAAATCTAGAATGCCCTTGCCAGACTACGCAGCTATCACCAATGTATCACCAACATACCCACATTCCTAACATATAAATAATATATATTTATATATATATATAGATATATATATATATATATATATATATATATATATATATATATATATATATATATATATATATATATATATATATATATATATATATATATATGTATATATATATATATATATATATATATATATATATATATATATAAATTTAAATATAAATATAGATTGTCAATCTGAGATGTAGAAATGGAATATATTTTAAAAGATACAAATGATGTGATTGAAGGGGCTTTGGGTAGGTACTTGGAGTTGCAGAACCGTATACACAATGTTATATTACCTCAATATCGTATAAGTTTACGTCAGAAAAGCTAGCGTTAAGGTATAAAAACAAATTTTATATAAAAATACGATATCAAAAAAATATATATATTTTTCATGAAAGGTATAGGAAAAGTTCCCATCCGAACCTTAAAGATTCCGCGTATTTGAACAATAAGTTGCTCAGTGCGGGGTCTGCTTCGCCCGGGGTGCATATCTACTTGAAAATGAATAATTCATACCAAGCCCCAAGAGGGTTAGACGGGTTCATTCAAGGTTTCTATAAAGTAAACAAAATTTGCCTCAAAGTGGATGAGCACAAATATACATGAGATTTTTTCGCGACTGAACATGTGTTATCTTATGCAAACGTATGCTTTTCATGGATTGGGGAATTAATGAAAATATTTTCTTACTGACTGAAACAACAAACATACGGCTTATGTTACTTGTATCTAGCTTTGCAAGCTTTGATGCTTGTTGTACATATTTGAGATGTGATTTTTCAAAAGGGTTGATTTCCATTTATAGTCGTTTTAAGAGGCTAGAAAAAATACGGTTTGGGCCACCTGCGCCTTTATGATGGTCAATAACTCACTGTTATATAAAATACTTACTTCATCTTCTTTCATCCCTATCCGTTTAATCCTCACAGTGCATTGGATATCGTATAGGATCAACGCGGTGTTATCTAGAACGTTCATATATGTTTTTAAAAATAAAACTAAAACATTTTTTTAACCACTTTAATTTGTGGTATTTTTTTCTTCAATTGCTTCAATTTCTTTTTTCAATTTTCGATTTCAATTTCTTCAAGCAACGTGCCATCTTCAGGGATGGATATATTTTATACTATAAAGTATGAAATATTCATAAATAGGTAAAAAGGAATATTTCACAGATCAAATTTTGGGTTTTCCTTCCCTGAAAAAAAATGCATGAAAACTATTGTACGAGAAAACATAAAAACTAAACCTTTAAAATATACGAAAACCTTTAAAGAAATATGATTTATGACTTTAAAATCATGGGACTAATATTTCGTTTTGTATTTTCAGAATATCCTGGATAAATTTAATCCAGGAGCCCGGCAGATGATAACAGCCGGGAAAGCCTACCTGAAGGCTCTACATGGTAAGTCTTTTTTTATTAATGCAATTTTAAACATGAAACACAATTTTAAGTGATTACATTCCAAGATTTTTATCGATACCTTAGAAGTGACGAATAATCTGTCGAGATAAAAAAAAACAAAAGTTAAAGAATTAATAAGCCTTATCACTTTTATTGGTAGGTTTAAGTGATCACCTTATACAGCTCAAAAATCACCATTATACCCAAGATTAAACAACCGTATTTATGTTTTGAAAAAGAATATTCATTTGACAGTGATCCATTATGAACTTCTTGATGGGTAAAATCCATTATCTGGGCATAACGATTTCAACATATTAAAAATACTATTTTATTATAATAACAATACTTCAATAACTTGATGTTCATTTATTTTTACAATCGATTCTGTTTCTAAGATTTAAAAATAAAAGAAGAAAATGGATAGTGATTAAATAATAACACAATTTTAAAAGATGTATAATCAAAATATATGTAAGTAAACTAAACAATTTAAAGATGTTGAATTCAATAATTGTTGAGAATTAAGAGTGACGAAAAATAATTTAAAAAAAACGTTAATCTGTGCGAAATACACATTGATTTTACGTTCGTAAAACTTATGTACGAGTATAAAAGTAATTTATTACATCTGTGAAAATTTATGTTTGATTGTTTGTGTGTTCATGCACACATACATAAATAGCTTAGTAGAATGTATTGCCACAAAATTTCTCATCTTTGCTCGGGATTCAGTCAATTTCACGACGATGACGCACCCTATTACATATTACAGAATGAAGCTTTCTAAACTTTGAAATATAGAAGCCTTTTGGATCTCAATAAGTTTGTAAAACACTTTTTTAATTTCAGTTTTTAAACACTAACTCATTATCTGAAAACTTGAATTATGGAATACATAAAAAAGTTCTTTTATGTTTATGCTTGGGTAACCAAATTATTTTGGTTGAGCCAGAAAAATATTTTTGATAGAAAAGAAAAGAGACAGGGTTGAGAAACTGACCACAATGCTTTTATATCATGTTTATAAGGGATTATTGTATGGTGGAATATAAATAAATTTACTTTACAACATTTTGAGTGTGTCCAAATACTTGTTCACAAAATCTGGATTATCTCCAATTACAGGAGTTATTTTCATATTTTTTTTTTTTTTTTTTTTTTTTTGACATCTCATCAAAGATGAAGAAGAATATGGAAGTCTGGGCATTTACGGGGCTTACGACCGTCATAGGCTGGTTTAAGTGATCACTTTACACACGTGTAACATTCACCAATTCTACCCATTATTGACAACCACACTACTCAAATTCTTGGAAGTTCTATATATATGAACCAATTTAGAAACCTTGTTCATGAATCACTAGAACTTCACTAGAGACATCTATTGGTGAGATGTAAAGAAGCTTTTTATTAAGCAGAAACTCTTATATTAGTATGTGAGATCCGAATCCTGGATTATAATCACACACATGAGAAACGCCAGAAAATACCATTTTCATTTTTATTATTAAGCATATAATTTGACCAGATAATTTATTTACAACATTTTGAGTGTGTCCAAATACTTGTTCACAAAATCTGGATTATCTCCAATTACAGGAGTTATTTTCATATATATTTTTTTTTTTTTTTTTTTTTTTTTTTTTTTTTTTTTATCTCACCAATAGATGTCTCTAGTGAAGTTCTAGTGATTCATGAACAAGGTTTCTAAATTGGTTCATATATATAGAACTTCCAAGAATTTGAGTAGTGTGGTTGTCAATAATGGGTAGAATTGGTGAATGTTACACGTGTGTAAAGTGATCACTTAAACCAGCCTATGACGGTCGTAAGCCCCGTAAATGCCCAGACTTCCATATTCTTCTTCATCTTTGATGAGATGTCAAAAAAAAAAAAAAAAAAAAAAAATATAAATTTACTTTTGTGTTTATGTCGGGTTGTGGTCCCGTGGTTAGTGCCGTGGACTCTTAAGTCAGAGTTTCTGGGTTCGAACCCACTCTACCACAAATTGATACCTATTTCTAATACTGAACCAATTAGGCTCCCATAAATAGTATGAAATTGAAATATTTGTGTAAATAAAAAAAACACGAATATTTTTTTTCAACATATACTGCAATAATTTAATAAAAATAATAACACCCTTATCCGCACCCCAATGGTGCATAGGGCACTGTGTCATACAAACGCAGTGTTATCTTGATCGTTTACACATGAAGGAAAGGTGATCGGGCCTCCGCTTCAGGTACCAGTCCAGGGTGATATTGAATAAATATGATAATTTACAATTTTCAAATTTACAATAATAATTTACAAAACATTTTTAATATGTTGCTGGAATGAGGTCAGATTTTTTTTAGGATTCTTAGCAAAGTTATCGGAATATAAAGAAACCATTTCAAATCTGACATTACAATTGTGTTTTTTCTTTGGACTATAATAATTTGTTGTATTACTGAAATGAAAGCTTAAAAGAATTTCGGAAACAGATACCTTCACGTGCTTTACGATTAGATATTCTTGCATTAATTCAATATTTTTATCATGTGGATAGCAGTAAAAATATCAAAAATTATGTTGTTAGGTAATACATAAAAAATTAAACAAGGTTATTGGATTGAATTCTACATTATTTCCTTTTTCTCGTATATGATAAAATGTAGCGCGTTTCATCTTATTAAGACATAATCAAACACACCAAACACATTACATTGAGTGGTTGATAAAAGCGTCACATATTATCATATATATGTAAATAAAAGTAGAATTTAATCCATAAATTTGTTTAATTTTGGATATATTACCCAAAAATTTAAAATTGAATTCTACCAACTGTCTGCAGTTACGATAAATAAAAATTATGTTGTATCCGGAAAAGGGTCTTTTTAGGCATTCATACACTCACGCAGTACCTTTTGAGGGCCGTTGGTAGCATTATTGGTTAATCACTCGTGAAATGCAAAAGTGGCGGGATCAATAAACGTACTCCATTTACGATGCGAGTGGATGAATTATGTGGATATCAGCTACTTAAGGTGTCGTCGGTGGGGCGATAATATTCATCGTCGTCTCGATCAAAATTGCTTCAATTTATTACAGGAGTTTCAGTTTGAATTTATACGGGTTATTTTTTTCACGTTTTTATTTTTATTTGTAAAAATGGAAATCAATCGTAAACGGGTGTAATCAAATGTTTTTTATTAATATTTGCACAAAAAATCAATAATTGATTTTTTTATTTTTAAACGGGCTATAAAGCTATAATTTTAATTATGTCAGAAGAAGAAAAACTTATTTATGGCATAAAAATGTTTTATTTTTTTACTTTTTATTTATTGATAAAATTTCAAATATATGTACCTATGTATAGGAATTTACTCAGTTATTATTTCATATTCTTGAGATTAAAGATATTAGTTTGAGAGATTTAAAGAAAAATGAAACTTTTCGCATCATATTTCATTTCAACATGTTAATACACTTGCAAATAAGTTTTAAGTACAAGGTGTAAATTAAAAAAAAAAAAAGATTATTCTTTTTAAACAAATATTTTATAATATCGATGCATAGATTTAAACAAATTTCAGTAAAAAATGCAACAAAATTACTAACTATTGTAATTAATTAACAGTTGTTATCTGTAAAACTTGAAGTGCTTGGCAAATAAAATTTAACAAATAATTTATTCTAAGGGTGACAAAACGAAAAATAAATTGTACGTCGCGCAAATAAAGGGCGGCTTCCGTTCTCGGTGCTTTGGGGTAAAACGAAGATTTATATCGAGAACCCTCGTGAAATGAGACCCCAAAAATTAAATTCGTGGACAAGCATGTCCGCTCCCTTCTATTTCATAATAATCTACCCACTGTTATCTTTTTCAACCATAACGAAAACAAAATAAAATGCTAAAAAGTTTCAGTACTTCATCAAAATGAGCATTTTAAAGCGAACGGACATGGGGAAAATTCATAATTTCGTACAATTAAAAATATATTTTGCATTGGATCATGTCACTGAAATCCGCGGGCTTTTATTCAGAAACCTGAAACGAAAAATACGTTTGAATATTCAAGAGAATTTCATTAAAATTATTCCGTTTCAGATGTTTGTACATTCGTAATTTTTTTGTTGTATAATAAATAAAATACACATGGACATATCATTGTTTCCACGCTTGGTTTAATAGTGAAAATCTTTATGAATTTTATAATATGGTCAACTTATTTTTCATATATTTGTTTTGAATATGGTTTTACATAAAATAACTTGCTTCTTCATCAATCTGTGTCGAATTCATCTAAAAGCATTTTAGTAATTTTATTATTTATTTATTTACGTAACTTCTTGATCAGAATACATGTAATTTGCAAGCTCATAGCTTAGCAGCAATATCTTCCAACCCACCAAAAGCCTAGAGAAAATCTACGTGATGGATGGGCCATTATCTAAAAGGTATATTAAGTTTAAATCAAGATATTTAGTTGCATTGGGATTGTGGAGAATATTGTAAATAAGGAATAGAAATTAACTGTTTGTTATATAATAAATGACAAACTACCATGGATCTAAGTTCATGTTTTATATTTTGTGTAAACAAAGTCTAACCGCTTAAACGGAAAAGGGAATCACCGAAGATTGCTATGACGAGAATGAAAAGTGTTTTCTACTGAAAAAACACAAAGTGATAGACCATATATGAGAGGTACATAATCCTTCATGAAGGTATTATCATCAGATTTAAGTATCTACAAAAGTATATTGTATATTCTTATGACTATTACAGAATTTTATGAATCACAACATTGGTTTCATGGTGTACAATTTACATTGTTTATTTTCGTCATAAAATTACATTATTCTTATGTTACAATCTGCCCTTTGAGATTCATCAGTGTTTGGTTGGCTGTAATCGTAATATCCTTTTAATTGCCGAAGAATGTGTTGGGATTTGGCACTTTGGTGTTATAGTACAGAGAAGTCGGTATAAGGAATTACTGTAGGTCGTTAAGGCAGGCTAGATTATGGTTTATGGGAGTATTTATTCAGAGCAAAGCTGAATGGAATTATCTCGAATGTTAATTCTACCCTCTAGTGCATTCTTTTGTAGACACGATATTTTTTTTCATTTATTGATTCTGCCGTCACTTTGTGGTAATAGCTTTACATTTTTAATTTTAATTTTACGAATAAATAAACCATCCCGCTGCTTCTCCGCAAGGTTAGGCGGAGAGAATAGAACACCACACCTATCTGTCTTTGCTCGCAATCTTCGCCTCTTCAACATTCATACATCTTCTCATACATATGTACACGCTGATTTTTCTGACTCTTGACCCGACCGCTTTCAAGTATTTGAAAAACTTGATCATGCCATTTTTTTTCGGTCTTCTTCTGCTTCCATTGACAACTAAATTCACCTAATAAATTTGTTAAACTTTCCTTTCTTCACTCTTTCGATTCACATGCCCAAACCATCTTAACACACCTTTCTTTATTTTAATTTCACTCTTTCTACTAATTTATTGGGACACGTGTTTCGATGCATTCAGCATTACTATCAAACACTGTAGGTGAAATTTAGTTCAAATTTTATAGTTTTGCTTTCAAGACGTTGAAGTATGGGGAGATGGTAGAAACAGTTATTTTTTTATTTTTTTATCAGTCACTATATTGTAGTGTCCATATTTCTACTCCGTATTTTGACATCCCTTTAATTTTGTTTTTTTTTTTTTTCTTCCTTTTAAGATAAACGATTTGAAAAATAAATAAATGCTCTTTTTATAAAAGTGGATAGATTTATGCCCTTGATTTTCATTCTTGTAAGATGATAAATATTTACAAACGTCCCTGAAAATTTATTGCAGGGTTGATTTCATACATTGTAAATCAGGTTAGGTAAATTTTCTTGAAAAAAATGTTTGTTGAAACAAAAGTGACATATAATACAAAACTTTTCTGTTCCCTATCTATCCATGTGATAGATATATGTCACTGCAACGATGCGGTATTAACTTGATCGTGATTATATGTATATGGCGATATATGCTTGACGGTATGTTAATGACGTAAGTGAAGGAACAAAGGGTAAAGGACATTAGGATATGAGGTAGTGTGAGGTACGAAAGAAAAGGAAAATAGGAACAATGGCTTGGGCACTCAGAGTTGCATGCTGGTACTCGTTCTAGCTTTTGTAAGTTATGCACTGCTAATAGGTATAAGTTTGTTAGAATCAATCAACAAAAACATGGATGACTAATAATGTTAAATGAATGTAGAATATATAAAAAATGTTTCAATAAACTTGTGTTATCTAACGATATCGTATTTATATGAGTATATTAAAATATTTTTACAGATAAAATTTAAACTCAATTGCTGATATTTTTTGTGACTTAAATCTGTATTGTAAGATAAGCTCTGCCATAACTTTTTGATAGTAAATATTTCGTTTTTAAATGCCAAAATTTTATAAATACGAAAATGACAAAAAATTGTTTAATTGGGAATATAAGAATACGTTGAGCAAAGATGATCTTTTACGTATGTTTTATACAGTTTCGGGGCCTAAAATCGACAATCGGAATGGGATACCTTATCCGTTATTATGTCTCCCCTCTCCCATTAAGAGCTACTGACTTACCTTTACTTCCTGGAGCTTTAAGCTTTGCAGTAAATGAGCTTGAATCTCTGGACGATAGTAAGAACTAACGGCGGCTCGCTTTGGAGACGGTTTCTCTAATAAAAAGTTCATATCTCCACAACCAAAGCAAACTTGTAAAATGTAACGGTGATGAAAATCAAGTTTTCGTTAGATGATTGATGATTGAATGATTGAATGATGAAAAATTAGAGAGGCCTAAAATAACACAGTACGCTTGCAATTTCGGCTTTGAAGGAAAATATTTTTTTATTATTTGTGGACTGTATATTTACGTCACGACTGCTTCAACTTGTTTTATTCACTTATAAACTCTCTCACCCAAATGACAGGCATCTTAAGACTGATCTGTCTCGGAAATCTACTAGTCTGTCGATGTTTTGTCATGATGTGAAAGGGTTATTGGTTAATACAGCAAGTGAAAAGGTTATCATCACACAATATTAAAAAAGACAAATCATTTCTCTTTTCGATTGAGTTCACTATTTTTCGTTAATAAGTGATCGGTTTTTATTATAACTTACAGTCAACACCAGTTAATAATATCATACATATATTATCTAATACATGTTTATATTTCTATCATAAGAGGTTAGTGAGATTCGTTTCGACTTAATTGAGAAATATTTTTTTTAATTACATGCTTCAAATAGCATTTCGAATGAAAACTTCTCATTTGACTTTTTCTAATCTGATCGAAATACCAATTTATTTAACATACTCGTATTACATAGTATAATATTTATTTGAAACATTCTACTTTTGCTCTCGAATTTACTTTATTTATGTATTTTTTCCTTTGTCTTTGAAAATCCACTATACACCGACATATTTCTTTCTTTACAAACACATTATAATTTTGTCATCACGTGCGTGAAGGCATTATTCATTCCGTCAAAAATATTTATTCTCGCTTTCTTTCCGAAAAACCTATAACGAAACATCTTCCATTTATTATTGCATTTTTCCTTGCCTTGTTTTGCTGTTTCTCATTTTCCCCGCCCGCCACGAAGCATTATAATAAACAATTTCAACATCCATTTAGGCCTACCCCCGAAAACAGGAACTGAACTGAAAACCCTCGCTACACTTCTAAGGCGATTCGGTAACCTTATTTACGGTTATAACCGCTATCTTCTGCTCCTTACATGTGGCCAAAATGCTGCAGGTAGTCGTCTCAGGCCTGCGAGGATGCGCAAGACGGAGATTAATATGTATTGTATTCTGTTGTTTTTCCGGTTGTGAGAAAAGGACCCGTTACATAATAAACTTATTCCCTTAACCCTGTGTAAACTAGGTGGATAGATATTTTGTACATCAAAAGCATTGTTTAACTATGTTGTATGGTAACATAACACTCTCCTTATCATTAATCGTTCATTTTGTGTAATACCGCTTAAAAATATCAACCTTGTGTAAACTAGGTGAATAGATATTTTGTATATCAAAGCATTGTTTAACTTTGTGGTATGGTAACATAATACTCTCCTAATCATTCATCATTTACTTTGTGTGATACCACTTAAAAACGTAAACTCTGTGTAAACTAGGTGAATACCTACATATTTCATATCGCTCACTCCTTTCAAGAACGTCATAAATCAAAAAACTTGATTTTTCAGAACGTTTTTAAAGTTTAAAAACATAACGCAATGTATTAAAAATTAATATCAAGCCACTTATTGGACTTTTTACTGTGCAGCAGATCTTTTCAGGTAAAACCTGAAGGATTATTCTCCATTTGAAAAATATTTAGTTTATTTAAAAAAATAATTAAACAATACCTTTTCTTCAAAATGCAAAAACAACACTTTCTGCCCTGTAGCGGGTAAATATTAAGTTAAAAATATGCTGCTTTTACTGGGATATAGTACATTTTTTGGACATTCTGAAAACATGCACAACTGAAAATTGATAATTTTTGATTTTTGACGTTCTTGAAAGGAGTGAGCGATATGTCAAAAGCATTGTTTTACTTTGTGGTATGGTAACATAATACTCTCCTTATCATTCATAGTTCATTTTGTGTAATACCACTTAAAAATATCAAAAATTTCGTGTACTAAAAGCATTTTTAATGTCCACAATTTAATATGATTTCATTAATGTTGATCGAAAAGTTTATTTTATATATTCCTTAATTCAGTTAATTATAACGGTTGTTTTTTTTTTGCTTCCATCTCATTTTCTCTTATATTATCCTTTATTTATTGCAATTGCAACGTTTTTTATGTTTGTTATAGCTTAAATCACTTGTAAACGATTGGAGGCTTATAAAAGGTTTTTAACGTTGTAGTACGGTAATATAACACTCTCCTGATCATTCATTATTCACTTTGTGTAAAATCACCTAAAAACACAACTTCATGAGTACCGGTTTCAGAAAAACAATTCCATCATCAGGTCAAATGTGAAATTGTTACGTTTTTTAATTTTTTATAAAAAAATAATTATAATTTGAAAGAGATGGAAGAAACATTAAAAAAGTAAAAAATTAAATACTCTTTTTTTTTAATATTTGATCATGCACCATTGCAACATGTAAAGTATAATAAAATCGATTTTAACATTTTTAGAAAACCAACCATACAGACAACGTATCTCATCATACTACTACCACTATTGAGTGGCGTGACTCAATCATGGGTAGAATAGTGAACGTTACACGTGTATAAAGTGTATTGTGTAAATAACTCCCAAGTTTCAACAATCTTTATTCAGAGATATCTTTATTCATTTTACACACACACACACACACACACACACACACACACACACACACACACACACACACACACACGCACACACACACACGCACACACACACACACACACTACACGCACGCACGCATGCACGCACGCACGCACGCACGCACGCACGCACGCACGCACGCACGCACGCACACATTCATTCATTTGCTATATCTACACTAAATATTTTGTACTAATCTTTATGTTTCTGTCGTTAACTATAATTGGCTTGTTTAATGTTTATCTTTTAATTTTTTTGTTTTACATATGTTGCTGTAATTAACCCTATTTTTTTAAAGTGGACAAACCCATTCGTGAACAAAGATTTGGACACACTCAAAATAATTGAGTTCTTGAATTTTCTAATTAATAAGTCCAATTACCAAGTTTCCGTTCAAATTATATATGCACATAGTGGTTAGCCATTCCCTCACTTCCATGGAGGTCTACTTTGAGCTTTGAGAGGCTTCTGCGTTTTCTAAGACGTTTCTAGGAAAAGTTTTAATCAGAAGCTATGGTGAACATTAAACCTTACAGCCCCCCAACGGTATACCGAATGTTATTTCGTTAAACTCATCTACCTAATGCAGCTGTTTAAATAATAAAATAAAAATGCTCTTTTGTAATTTGGTTAGGGAATCAGCGGATTTATTTATTCAAGATATCTTTCGATATAATAATAATGAAAATATTTTTTATAAATATCAAACTTTATTTTTGGTACTATTTTCTAATTGTTAGCCACACCTTGCCATATTTAGGGATGGATAAGTACTAAACATAAAAAAGAGAAGTATTCATAGTACTAATTATTAGTATTAACTTATAGTACTAACATATGAAATCATAGTACTAACTATGAAATGTACCTAAGTATGAATATATCTCTGTGTTAACTACGTTAAGTACTTATACATCCCTGAAGATGATAAGGTGGTTGTCAAAACTGGCAACGGGTATAGACATACGTAAATAAAATTTCTATATAAGTAATCAAATATATTCTTTTGATTATCAATTACATAGTGACATTGTGGATCCATCTATTATTTTCTATCAATTTTTCAATTTATGTTGTTTTGTGTTATTTTAAATTATTTATTTAATTTACTTATTTAATTAACCACTTAATTTAAAATTCAACATTTGGGTTTATTAAAAAAAAATTCATTAATTGAAATTTACAATTCAATAATGTATTTACTCGTCAATTCAAATATCAGAATAAAACTTTGTTATTAAACCTTTTTCAATATTGTTTTATTGACCACGGACAGGGTTTCCTCGACCACCATCATCTGACATTCATAGTAATGTCATGATGACTAATCTAATGATGTCGGTAACGACGAAATCCTGTCGCTGGTAAATAATTAAAAGTTATTTTTTCTGAATTTGCTGAACATATATTAAATAACAATCATGTTTTTAATTTTAAAAATGGCATTGAAGTACTACATCCTAATAAAAAAGTAAATCCATTGCATAATTTAGAGATTTTGGAAATTCAAAAAGTCATAAAACAAAATTTACATATTATTGATAATCAATTAAATTTGAGTAACAGTCCTATTTTTTATATTTTTCCAATTTCTATTCCTAAAATTTCTGCACAGTAGGTTTTCGTGTGTGTTCTCCACTTTACGTATGCGTGCGCAGCTTCATACTGTTTTTGGATGATTCCATTAGTTGTCATTTGGGGTTGCTATGCAATGAATAATAAAAATAACATTTAGGATTTTTACGGAGTGTTTGGAAGTTTTTTGGTAAGAGTATTTTAATGTTTTTGAATTAAAATAAACCCTGATGATGACAAGGTTCTTGTCGAAGCCGGTAGGTTAAATTGTATTTTTAAAAAAAAGTGGTTATAACAAAGTTATTCAATTTTATAAAGGTTAATTAAATATTCTCAATATTATTAATATTTAAAGCATTTACTTTGTGGTTAGTCATTTTTACTTTTTTTTTCAAAAATGTTAATAAAATTAGTATATAACCACTCACCGAGATTTTTATGTTTACCGGTTTCAACGATTATCCTGACGAAGAGACGGGTACGTCTCGAAACCGGTAGACATAGAAATCTCGGTGAGTGGTTATATACTAATTTTATTAACATTTTTGTAAAAAAATAAATAAGTTAATAAAATATTCAACTCTTATAAAAAATGCAGTTTTACCGAACAATTTCTGTTAAACCGAACTAAATAAAATTCAGATGTCGTTTTATATTATATAAAAATCAATGTAAGAATTATTCTTCACAGTACGATAAATATTACATCTATTCAGGCGTGGAAGGGGAGGATCGTGTGATATAATGTTCTGTTTACAAAAGGGATGAACCAGGATCACATAATGTCAACACATTACCTGAATTTCACACAACTGCACTCCGTTCACCCTCTCTACGTGTCCACAAAGGCCACGGTAAGGGATGCAGATTAGACACAACCCCCCATTTTCATTGCATACGGTGACACCAATTATCATTTAAAAATAAAAAATTCTAGTAATTTTTTTTAAAAAGCTTGATTTACTAAATAAAATAAATCAATCGTAAAAATTATCAAAATTTCCATATTCAATTTATTCCAAAAATAATATATAATATATATGTATTTTGAAAAATGTAAATAAAATTTCATTTAGATAGGTACCACCGCCTGTGTCAATTTTACAATTACTTTATTTTCTTTATTTTAAATTATTTTGCATTACATGACATAAATTCAGATACAATTTTTTTTTTAATAAAATATAAATATAAATACAAAAAAGATCCCACAAAGGCATGGCCTGTGTGTGGGTATACAATATAATTTACGTCATAGTAAAGGGTATAATGGTTTAGGTATTATAAGAAGAACTACATAAAATACAAAATAGTGTTAATATAAAATACAAAAAAATACTTGAGTATCAGAAAACAATTTAAAAAAAAAATTAAAAACTTAAAAACATTAAAAGGATGAAAAAGTAAAAAGTAAAAAGTTAGCAAGCATGTACTACAATAAAAAGGAGCTTTAATCTTAAAATGCATAAAATATTTAAAGTAATTTAGTTATTTGATTCTATTAAATTCTATTATATATATATAAGTTTATGAAATGATATTTAACTGTATCTTCTGTGATTTGTATTCGACAAGTACTGACAATGAAAATTATATGTTTCGACGATGAACAGATAATTATTATAATTTTCGAGTCTGGTTTCGGTAAAGTTTGTATATAAACTTGCTTGTTTCGTTCGTCCCGATGCCTTTCTGGGTAAATTACGTCACAATTACCCTGTATATCGCCAAACTCTCGACACATTTCCACTTGTGTAATGGTCGCCGTTATTCAAGCCTCGGTCGCCTTCCATCCCTGCCCCCCTCGCCTGCCGCCCCGCCCCCCGGCCCACCCTCGGGGGGAGGAGTCAACCCCCTGCAGAAAATGCAAATGCAAATCCCGCGCAAGTTTTTGTCGTGCCCGAAAGTGTCGTGTAAACAGGGTACGATGATGTCACCGGCGATTTACTAGATAATGTTGTGTCTCCCGTTATATATGCTAATTTTATTGGCGTCGAGTTAATTTAATTACCAGTCTTAAACCAAATTCTTTATTATAATGCTATCAATATTGAGATATTGGTATAAGCCTTTTTTTAAATATTTTTTAAAAATATTTATTTACTATATATTGAATTAAACAAACAGTAGATTCAACGATTAAAATAATTCATAAATTCTAAATTTTTGCTTAACTTATAAGCTTAGCTTATTTATTATAACTATTCTTTCTTCTAACCCTTATCGGCACCCAACGTGAATAAGGCACTACATCACATGGATGTAGTGTTATCTTGATCCGTAATTTCACGAAGGCAAGGTGATCGGTGATGTGCTTCTTGCACCCAGGGTGTTATGAAAAATATATAAAAGTGTAAATCACTTATATTATTTTTACTCCCTTTGGAATCAAACCAAGGACAGCCAACATGATAGCCACTACACTATGGAGGTGGATAGTTTTTATTAATTAAAACATTTTATTGATATTTCTTTATAAATGACGTGGAATTTGGACGTTTGGGTGTTTACAGGGCTAACGATATGTCATATGCTGGTTTCAATGAAAAAAACGGAACAAAAAAATTAAGAGGCAAATGTAGAACAGAAGAAAACCGAGGTTAACTTGCTACGGTTAAGCACTTGAAAGTGGTCAGGTTAGAAGTATGAATAATCGGCGGGTATGTATGAGAAGATGCATGACTTGGAGAAGTGAAGTATATTTTTACACTCCAATAAGCTTTCATTTCTATTTTAATCTTTTTTAAAAAAAAACAGGTATTAGTTTATCGAACCTGTGTGAATAGGGATTAACATCATTAAGCGGTTTTCCTCATTAGTTCGGTCTGTTAAGGCGAATATTATGCAATTTGAGTTCCCAACAAACAGAATTGCACTCAACTTTGATATTGGCTTTGGGAATAAACCGTTTGCAGATGGGAATTATTCATGAACGAAATTAACTCGACCAATAGTGTGTATCAGAGGAACTAAATATTGTTTTTAAAATCGTACGGCTTTGAAATTTATTTTGGTAAATCAATTACTGTGAAATGAAAATTGGTCAAATGATGCTTCATACTTCTTGTAAACAACAATTAAATACGCTCTGGTTAAAATTAAACTATATTTTTTTCTTTGGCCATTCACTCCAAAAGACATTTTAATTCACATCATAATTACGTTAACAAGTATTTGGACACACTCAAAATGTTGTGAGTAAAAATAACTTGTCAGATTGTAAGCTGCATAAATTTAAAATTTTCTTTTCAGGCGTTTCCCAGTATGTAAAAATAATCCGGGGTTCGGATCTTGCAAACAAATAAAAGGGCCTTTGCTTAATAAAAGCTTTTATAATCCAAAATTCATGGCTGCCAAGAACTCATGTGTAAAAGTCATGAAATCAATGATATTTAGGTGTTTGAAATTTTGAAAAGTGTAGTTGGCAATCATTTGTAGAATATTGCATGTGTGTAATGTGATCACTAAACCAGCTTACGATAGGTCAAAAGCCCTGTTAAAACCCATACTTTCATATTCTTCTTCATCTTTGTTAATATGTCAAAATGTAATAATACATATCTTAATTGAATCAAATTTCATTATTCCTGAATTCCGTGACAAACAATTCCGAAAACCCATTTCTCGACAGTGACGAGTTTTCCTTCAGTATTGTTAATTTGATTTATGTTTAACGATAACATAACCACAGTTGCGTACACAGAATTTATATTCTGCCTGCAACGTAAAGAGGGTTTGTTCCGGGGGTGGACTGGAGGCTTTTCTTCAGAAATAAGACGACCCCTGTTGGCTGTGACAATACTGCAAGGGTAGGAAAGATGGAAGGGATAATGTGTTCTACAACGTGTAAGGATTCATTATTTGGACTTGCCATTAATTTACATAGCACCACAAAAAAACATTTTTTAAATTAAAGTTTTACCACTGTTTCTTTAAATCTATAGTGACACGTGTTTCGATGCATTTAACGTCATTTTTAAATGATGTTTGAAAATGATGCGGAATCTTTCGAAAGATGTGTCAGAATAAAACTATAATTTGAATGGATAGATATTACTACAAAGTGACTGCCGAATCAATTATAAAACAAAAAATGCATTACTGATTCGTATTGAATTTTTATTGTTGAAATCGTTTCAACTTTGAATGAAAAATTTAATTATTAAAACAATAAATGCGTAGCATACATTAGAATGTCATCGTCTATGTGATAAAATTATTTTAAATTTTGATTAGAAAAATGTATCATATTTTGTCGAAGGAAATGAAGTTATTAAAAACAAGATAGGTTTGCATCGAAACATTGTCTTAAAAACATTTTTCTGTATCTATTTACTCTACTTTTACAGTAAAACATTTATGATTGAACGAAAACGTTGTATTTTTTGTCAGTTGTGATACAAAATATTTTTTTTTTATATACGGCCCAAAGATACAAAAAAGGTTTTCCCTTAATACATACATGCATTTCTTGCGAAAAAGTGGCAGAAGTTTTTACTTTGTGATGTGGTAAATACAGCAAGTACTACACTTTTAATTTATTTTAAATTGTTTATTTATTTTATTTTTGAATAAGATTTTTTTTTATTTCACATAAAAGGTCGTAGTTTGTTGGAATTTAAAATTTCAACAAAAGTATTATCTTAGGCAATCAAAACATATGTTCATGACATACATATTTCTTGAACATTTTCAAAAACTTCTCGATATATATTTGTTCTATAGCAAAATGTAAATTATGATATTCAGTCAAAATTCACTAGCTGAATTTTTAAACCAATGTATTTTCTTATTGGAATTCTTCATAATATTTCTCTGATTTCAAAATGAGTAATTTATGATGTTGATTTTACCTCATTAAACATGAATTTTTAATTCAACTGAACATCCGAAACCGAAGATTTCATATAAAAGGGTTATGTTAGCATAAATAAACCATAATGTTGTTACAGCCAAACAAAAATATTTATTCAATAAATGTGTGCATATTAAAACATCTTTATTCGAACTTAATATCATGTTCAAACATTCACATGACTGGCGCCAACTGACGACATCCGGTCTTATGTCCAGTCGGATATTAGATACATTTCCAACGTCGAGGAACATAGATGGGAACTGACTTCCGGTTGGTGGTATTTTGAACAGAATAACCGGAAGCATCATGTTTTTCGCTAGAAAAGACTTTAATTGATATAAACATTAAGTTGTTTTTGTGACTTTTGTAATCAAGAAAAATTAATATTAATATTTAATTAAGTAGTTATTTCTTCGAAGTATAGCGTATTGGATTGCTTTGCTTCGCTTAAGTATTTAAAAGAATACAATAACTCTCAAACTATTATAATTTTTTTACGTTTTTTTCACATCTCAACATAGATGAAGAAGAATATGGAAGTCTGGACATTAACGGGGCTTACGATCGTCATAGGCTGGTTTAAGTGATCATTTACACACGTGTAACATTTACCAATTCTACCCATGATTGACAACCACATCACTAAATTTCGTAGATACATTGATCAAACTCGAAACACAATGTTTGATTTCACTAGAACTTCACTTGTGATATCTATGTTAGGATGAAGGAAGCTTTTTATTAATCAGAAACTCTTTAATTTGTATGAGGTTCGAATCCTTGAATATATATATATATATATATATATATATATATATATATATATATATATATATATATATATATATATATATATATATATATATATATATATATATATATATATATATATATATATATATATATATATATATATATATATATATATATATATATATATATATATATAAGAAAACATACTTAAAAAACGCTTAAAAACAAAACTCTCAATTTATTTTAGATTATAATTAGACCAGTTAATTTATTTACAACATTTTGAGTATATCCAAATACTTTTCACAAATCTGGAGTATCTCCAATTAGGAATTGTTTTTAAAATTATAAGCCCTGTAAATGCCCAGACTTCAATGTCCTTTTTCATCTATTTTGAGATGTTAAATTATTTTTTGGTTGTTTTATTAAATCATCTTTAATTACTATTTTGCTCACTCCATTTGAATGAGTTAATTTTACGTCATAATCTTCTGCCTGTAGAAATGACCCTAAAGAATGGTCCATTAAGTACTCACCATTGCAAGGGGTAAGAGCGACCCATCACGTCATGCCGTGATCGTCATACGTTAGGGAATT